>NC_053491.1:205471763-205556763 GCF_905171775.1 Rana temporaria | reverse complement strand
TTAATAGTATCAATAATATCTCTCCAATATATAAACAGTTTAGGGCACTTTCAGAGCATGTCACTGGCGTAGTTGCAATTGCGACCCATCTCCATGCTTCAGGGGGCCTATGCAATCTTCCCGTTTTACACCTGGACAGGAGGGGTGGCATATACATTAAAAAATACCCTCCAATTTCTTCCTGCAGCCTTTGACAGACTGCTTATCCTCCTCCTCCTCCTGCAGACATTTAGTGTTTACAGGAGTAAAATGGAGGAGATCCCTTCTAGTATATGCTGCCCCTGTTCGGGTTACTCATCTCTGCTGACGGGCCCCCCTCTTCTCCTCTCCTGCTGGATGCTGCTGCCGAGGATGGAGAGCTGGGAAGCATGTCTTCTACGGTCCCATCCTTTTGTGAAAGAACACAGTGAGATCGGAACTAATCACTCATTGTGTCCATTCATAACTGAATCGAAAGAAACTGTTTACTATGATTCGGTTTGTCAATGAACAAAAATTTTTATACAGAGCTATTTCCGTTCATTCATTCAGTGCTGCTGAGGGTGCAGAGATGGAGATTGAGGAGATTGAGAGCTGTGTACTCAATCTCCTTTCTCGGTCTCAAAAATGAGACATCAGACACCTAATAATTCGCCCAAAAAAAAAAAAGATGATAAGTAAATAAAATGGTAATACATAATGAAAAAAAAAAGAAAAAAATGCTGCCACTGTCCACTACTCTACTGACACTGTCCACTGATCTACTGACTGACACTGTCAACTTTTAAGATAGGCCAAGTATAGATTCTTTACTGTGACCTTTGTTTTATGATATTTGTGTTTGTTTTCCCTACTATTTAGTTAGGCCTTGTTAGTTTAAAAAAAATAAAAAAAAAGGGGGGGGGGGGGACACCTCTCAAAGGTTACTTATCCCTGCTCCAGGGTATTCAAAATAATTATAGGAGGCATGTCAAAATGTAGAAAGTTTCTCCAAAATCTTTTGACTTACCCTCTCAATATGTAAATAAAGATCTGAAATAACTCTTTAGCCACTTGGAGTTTCGTGGCACATGGTGGGAGTATTTCGGTGTGAGGTGCAAGTGTTGGGTGGTAGTGGGTGGGCCCCAGGTCAACTCTTGCAAGCTTCAAGCTATGCCTCTGTAGCATGTGAAACAGTGTGGCCAGTTCTAAATCACCTTTGACTCATATTGGGGTGCCTCTGCAACCCCAATGTGTCATTTTTGTGGAGATCGATAGGTCACGTGCAGCATGAAAAGCAAATTAGAATTTTAAAGAGCGGAGTTCTACCCAAAAGTGGAACTTCCACTTTAAAACACTCCTCGCCCCCTCACATGCCACATTTGGCATGTATTTTTTTTTTTGGGGGGGGGGGGTTCTTGCTTCCATATGAGACTTCCTGTCCAACTTCTGCCTATGGCCCGTCTAGGCAACTCCTTATCTCCCCCTAGCAGGCCTCTCTCTGCGTCACAGGTCCCAGAAGATTGCCTGTCCACTGGGAGAGCGGATCGTGACTAGGGATGAGCTTCGTATCCGAGTCAAACTCATGTTCGACTCGAACATCGTCGAATTATGAATGTTTTAGGGCCATTTGCGTCAAATTCGAGTTACGTTTCACAGCCCAGGGTGGCTTTGGCCAATTATGGCTCAGGGGGTTTAGTACACGCCCTACACTATAAAAGGCTGCATGCAGGTCGGCCTTGTGTAGTGTGTTGCGGTGGTTAAGAGAAGAGAGAGAGAGAGAGATAGAGTGAGTGAGTGAGTGAGTGTGTCATTTTTACTAGGTAGATAGAGCAGGCAGGCAGGCTAGTCAGTTAAAGTTACAGTGTGTAGAGGATATATATGCATCCCAGGTGTTGTACATATATTTATACACTGTATAGTTTAGCTAGATCAGCTCTTCCTAATTTACTGGCAGGCAGGTGATTGTGCTAGCTGCAGTATTCTCACGTGGTGTATTGCCTGTGTCTTCTGCAGTGTGCACCATAAAGCTACATGGTGTGTGTACTGCCTTTGTCCTCTGTAGTTTGAACCTAAAGCTACTAGGTGTGTACTGCCCGTGTCCTCTGCAGTTTGCACCTAAAGCTACGTAGTGTGTGTACTGCCTTTGTCCTCTGCAGATTGCACCTAAAGCTACTTGGTGTGCACTGCCCGTGTCCTCTGCAGTAGTGTGTACTGCCCGTGTCCTCTGCAGTGTGCACCTAAAGCTACTTGGTGTGTACTGCATGTGTGCTCTGTAGTTTGCACTTAAAGCTACGTGGTGTGTGTATTGTCTGTGTCTGTGCTATATTTCTCAATGATTTTCATCCATATTGCAGGGACCAGACATTACATTAAAGCCACAAGCAGTTTTAAATGACTTTTTTTCTTATAGTAATCTCATTTTGTGCAGGGACAGTTCTAAACACGTGCCACTTCACAGGCATACTATAGACACCCAGCAGGTACGATATTTAACCACTTGCCCACCAGGTTAATTCTGGCACTTCTCTCCTTCATGTGAAAATCACAATTTTTTTGCTAGAAAATTAATCAGAACCCCCAAACATTATATATTTTTTTTTAGCAGACATCCTAGGGAATAAAATGGCAGTCATTGCACCGTATTTGCGCAGCGGTCTTACAAGCGCACTTTTTTTGGATAAAAATCACTTTTTTGAATTAAAAAATAAGACAACAATACATTTTGCCCAATTTTTTTATATATTGTGAAAGATAATGTTACGCCGAGTAAAATGATACCCAACATGTCACGCTTAAAAATTGCGCCCGCTCGTGGCATGGCGTCAAACTTTTACCCTTAAAAATCTCGATAGGCGACGTTTAAAAAATTCTACAGGTTGCATTTTTTGAGTAGCAGAGTAGGTCTAGGGCTAGAATTATTGCTCTCACTCTAACGATCGCGGCGATACCTCACTTGTGTGGTTTGAATACCGTTTTCATATGCGGGCGCTACTCGCGTATGCGTTTGCTTCTGCGCGCGAGCTCGTCGGGACGGGGTGCTTTAAAAAAAATTTTTTTGGTTTTCTTATTTATTTTTATTTAGTTTTATAATTTTTTACACTGAAAAAAAAAAAAAAAAAAATTGATCACTTTTATTCCTATTACAAGGAATGTAAACATCCCTTGTAATAGAAAAAAGCATGACAGGTCCTCTTAAATATGAGATCTGGGGTCAAAAAGACCTCAGATCTCATAATTAGACTTAAATGCAAAAAAAAAAGTAAAAAAAAAAGTCATTTTTTCAAATGACAAAAAAAAAAATGTTTCTTTAAGAGGCTGGGCGGGACTGACGTTTTGACGTCACTTCCGCCCAGCAGAGCTATGAGGACGGGTGAAGGAGATTTCTCCTTCAGTCCCGTCCCCGCTCAGCTGCCGGACACATCCGATCCCCTCCGCCGCTACCGAAGGCTCCGGTAAGAGGCGGAGGGCGCGGGAGAGCGGCGGGAGGGGGGGGGCCCCTCTCCCGCCACCGATAACGGCGATCTCGCGGCGAATCCGCCGCGGAGACCGCCGTTATCGTGTACACCACCGCCCCCTGAAAAGATGAATATCTCGGTTGTGGCAGCAGCTGCTGCCGTTATCGAGATATTCAACTTTAAAAACAGGACGTCTTTTTGACATGGGGCGGTGGTCAAGAGGTTAAAGGAATTTATTTTTTTATTTAGGCATCATTAAAATCACTGCTCCAGAAAAAACAGTTTTTAAAACTTTTTTTCCATTGATACATGTTCACTGGGGAAAGACCCGGGTTCTCAAAGACGTTATACGTCAAAAACTTGCATATTAGGCTTTAAAATGAGCACTTTTGAATTCGAACGTTCGAGTCCCATAGACGTCAATGGGGTTCTAAATATTTGCGCGGTCGGTCTGAGTCGAAGGTTTTGGTGCGAACCGAACAGGGGGGTGTTTGGCTCATCCCTAATCGTGACTTACACATGCGCAGTGTACGCCCAGCCGTGAAGCCGCAAGCTGTCACGATCGATGCCCAGTCTTAATGGAGGCGTCGCAGAGACGCTTTAGTATCTCAGATTCATCTTGTATTCCTATTGCAGAATTTTAATGCTTTAAGAAGCAGATCTTGATCAATTTGGTGTACATATATCACCCGGTGATCATACTAAAGTTAAGGCTCAAATCCCTGTCGTTTCTGTAATTATTTTTTTCCTTAACCACTAGTCATCCGCCCGCCGTCAAAAGACGGCGGGAGGAAGACTCTTATCCTGGGTGGATGTCATATGACATGGCGCCTTTTAAAACCACTAGGGGTGGAACGCGCCAGGGGGGCGGACCGCAGGCGTGCCCGGAGTGTCACCGAGGACCCGGTACATGTGCCCAGCGGCCGCGATGGCCGCCGGGCACCCGCGATTGCTCAGGAACTGAGCAGGAAAGTTGATCTGTGTGTGTAAACACACAGATCCACATCCTGTCAGGGAGAGGGGACCGATGGTGTGTCCCTTGTATATAGGGACAACGATCTGGGACCTCCCCCAGTCACTCCCCTCCCCCCACAGTAAGAATTACCAATTAGGGAATACTCTAACCCCTTCCTCGCCCCCTAGTGTTAACCCCTTCCCTGCCAGTCACATTTATACAGTAATCAATGCATTTTTATAGCAGGGATCGCTGTATAAATGTGAATGGTCCCAAAAATGTGTCAAAAGTGTCCAATGTGTCACGATAAAAATCGCTGATCGGCGCCATTACTAGTAAAAAATAATAATAATAAAAATGCTATCAATCTATCCCCTATTTTGTAGACGCTATAACATTTACGCAAACCAATCAATATACGCTTATTGCATTTTTTTTTTTACCAAAAATATGTAGAAGAATACGCATCGGCCTAAACTGAGGAAAAAATTGGTTTAAAAAAAAGAAAAATATGAATATTATAGCTATAGCTTTTATTTCAAACGTGTCCCTCTTCTTTTGTTTATAGCACACAAAATAAAAACCGCAGAGGTGATCAACTACCACCAAAAGAAAGCTCTATTTGTGGGGAAAAAATGATAAAAATGTCATTTGGGTACAGTGTTGCTTGACCGCGCAGTTGTCATTCAAAGTGTGACAGCGCTAAAAGCTGAAAATTGGTCTGGGCAGGAAGGGGGGTGAAAGTGCCCTGTAGGCAAGTGGTTAAAGGGCTGTTCCACACTATTGCGCATTAGGTAAAACATTACTAGTGCATGATCAGTTTCACACAGGGTCCATATTTTATCCTGCATGTGTAGGGTGGGTGCATATGGTAGGGAACAAAAAAGTCTGGTGTTGAAAAGCAACACAGTGTAGCCCCGTGGAAGGATTTACATCTACCTTTAATGAAATTTGCTATTGGTTCTTTTGACACTGGTTTACATGAAAAGTGCCTATAATGGGCTATTAGCCGGAGGAGCTTAGTCCAAAATGTGAATTGCACTTAGACCCAGCAACAAAAATATAAATGCTTATGTTTGTCACTTCATACCTATAGTTAAAACTCAAATCATATGTCAGAAAGGCTGGTTAACTTGTAGGAGAAGTGTGTGCATATTTATCCCCACATACAGTACATATAGTTGAAAAAACAAATAAATAAATAAATATACTTACATTTGGATTTTAATTCAACAACAACATTTTTGCTTCTTTCAAGTTCTCTTTCTTTGTTATTTAATTCTTTGGACAAAAGGTCATTCTGAAAAGAAAAATACGTAATGAAAAAAAAAACGTTACAATGCGACTATAAAGTCTTTGTACAATTTATTTTATGCCGCGTACACACGTCCATGTTTAATGGTCTAGAAAAAACAAAGTTTTTCCAACCCGATTCTTGTCCTTGCCTACACATGCCCATTAAAAAAAAAAAGCTTGAGCAAAGCACGGTGACGTACAACATGTATGACGGCACTATAAAGGGGAAGTTCCATTCAGATGGCGCCACCCTTTGGGCTGTTTTTGCTGATTTTGTGTTAGTAAAAGTTTGGTGAGAGACGATTTGCGCTTTTCAGTCTTCGTGCTTTTCAGTCTGTTACAGTGTGACGAATGTGCCATCTCCATTACGAACGCTAGTTTTACCAGAACGAGCGTTCCCGTCTCATAACTTGCTTCTGAGCATGCATGTTTTTTTCACATCGTTAAAGCCTACACACGACCGTTTTTCACAACGTGAAAAACGACAACGTGAAAAACGACTTGAAAAAAATAGAGCATGTTCTAAATTTTTAATGCCCATTTCCCAAGTTGTCTTTCAGGACAGCACCTTGAGAGATAGTGACTCCACCCTCACCCACAGGAAACACCTTCTACTTCCTCCAGATCTTTAAAGGGAGGCGCCTCCCTAACACACCTCAGTTGTTGTGTTTCCTCCGGCCTGGAGGGAACATCTTCTGTGAGGGGAGTAAATATCTCAGGTGTTCCTGGGAGACGGCTTCCCTCCTACCTTTCTCCAGTTGAGACCGTCTGTCCTCCCGTACTACCCGAACGGAAGCGGTAGTTTTCGGGCTCCTCTTCCCCCTTTGTGCTCGGCGAGAGCCAGAAACACTCGGTGACCTGGAAGGAACGGCGGTCGCGCGTGCGTGGCCGCCATTTTGGCGTGGCCAGGATGGAACAGCAGGTTGCCGGGTTAGCGTGAACGTCTTTTTCGGCGTGACCGCAGGGGGAAGAGGGAGGACAGAGGCTGGGGCCTTTTTCCGTTTCTGGTCCGGTGCAGCGGCACTATTGGAGTCCAGAAACGGTGTGTGAGCCACGGTGAAGCGCTGTTCATCTGCAATAGAGGTCGCAGAAGTTACAGCGGTGGGACAGGCACAGGCACCAGCAGGGCCAGGTAGGAGGCAGCAGTTTAAGTCTGCCTGTTTTTTTCCTTACCTGTATCTTTTTTTGCTTTCCGGTCTCCTTTTTTCTAATCCCCCTAGTGGCAGGGGGCCTGTCGGGGCACTGGATTGGGCACATTTCTTTCCTAGTGCACCCATGTGGGGGGGGGGGTCCATTTATTGGGACTGGGTCTCATTAAGGATTCCCCTGCTTTCTTTCTTTCTTCTCCCCAGGTAGATGGGCGAGAACTATAAGAAGGCTCTATGCAGCACATGCATTGCTTCTTTTGTTCAGGAGGAATCAACCCCTATGCAGGACAGCTGGTTACCTCCGTAAAGAAAGAACTCTTTGCCATGATTCAAACTTTTCGTGACTCTTAGTTTCCCTTCCACAACTCGGGCCTTCACCTCTCAGGAAAGGTCACTCCCATGTTCCTTCCAGTGAGGATTCAGAGGGGTCGGGGTTTATCCCTGGGGGGAGGTGTATGGTTGCTTAGAATTTTTTTTTTTTCAGTAAGGTTCTAAGTTAATATGTCCGCAGGTATGCAGGGTAGCATGGCCGAGCAGTCTAAAGCGCTGCATTAAGGCTCCAGTCTCTTCGGAGGCGTGGGTTCAGATCCCACTGCTGCCACCATTATTTCTGACGCCAATGGGCAGACAGAGCTGGCAGAATCCAGAAAAAGAGCCTTTTTCTCAAAAACCCATAAAGGGCGATTTTTCTTTTGAGGAGATCCCTCTACAGGGTGGCTCAGGTGTCCGGGGTCCTCTGATCTACCTTTTTGAGGACTTGGGGGTTCTAAAAAGACCCTATGGACAAACGCATGGATGATATTTTTTCCAAAAAGAGCCCATGGCAGTCGATCAGGAAATTGAAACCCGCTATGGCCACGACATGTGTAGCCAGAAACTTAGAGGGTTGAACTATCCAGTTAATGGTGGTAGATTCACCTAAACAAGGACTCCTTTTCCGCCCTATCCTCTGCAGTTTATTTAGCCGATGCTTCAGCTGAAACAATTAAGAGGTTGAGAGGCCACAGCCTTGATTTAATTTGGCGAGAAGGGCGTGGTGATTAAAGACCTGAGGCCAGGTGATGCAGCTTCAGAAAATTTAAAGCTTGCAGAATTCTCTTTTTGGGCCGGAACTAGGAAGCATCCTAGACAGGTCAGCTGAAAGGAAAAATCTTCCCAAAAACAGCAAGCCAAAGGGAAAGGGGGAATTCTCTCCCATCTTTCTACGCAAGCCGAGAAATCCCAAGGACTCAGCCGTGCGGATAGGCGGAGGCCTTCTAAGGTTCCTTCCACAGTGATCAGCGGTAACATCCAGTCAGTACATTCTGATCACTCTTGCCCAGGGTTATGCCATAGGGTTCTCGAGAGCCTGGATAGCTCAGTCAGTAGAGCATCAGATTTTAATCTGAGGGTCCAGGGTTCAGGTCCCTGTTCGGGCACTGCCTTTCAACTACCTGTGAGGTCCTTGAACTGAAGATAGGGCAGTCGTTATGCACGTCTGTCAGGAATGTGCACTGGACCAAAGAGTTGAAATGTCCTAGGGGATGGGACGCCAACTCTCCCCTCTAGGCTCTCGGAATCTGCGCCAGAAATAAAGAGGGGATTCCAACTTGTTTAGAAACCCCTCCCAAGAGAGGTTTTGTTGATTACATAAAAACCCTGGCCAGGCAGTCTCATTTAGGGAGCCGATTCAACAGACTGGGATGCTATTCTCACTTATTCCTGGTAGAGAAGCCTACAGGAAAGTTCAGAATGAGCTTAAACTTGAAGCCTCTAAACAAATCTGTCAGATACAGAAGGTTCAAGATGGATTCAACTTCTTTTGGTCAAGAATCTATTGATGCCAGACTGTTTTATGGCATCTTAAGGGGACGCGTACCTGTGCATCCCTACCTCCCCTCAGTCCAGAGGGTTGGCAGTAAAGTGTAGTGGGAGTGGATCATCACCTTAAATTCAGGGCGTTGCCTTATTCGGACTGTCATCATCGCCTCATATTTTATTTTTATTTTTTTCACCGTGGTGGTGGCGGAAGCCCTAGCCCCGCTTCGTCTACAGGGTATTGCAGTTTGGCTTACCTAGGTGACCTATTCTTTTCTTCACCCCATGGAAAGATATGTTACCGAACAATCTATTCAGGGCGAGAAGTTACTCGCGTACTGGCCCAAGAGAGTTTGGTCCTCGACGGTCCTAGGAATGGCGGCCAGGCCATGTTGGCATCTACCTCTCAGACAGGAGCTGTCAGTGCAGGGCCCTGTATGCCATCCAGATGGGTCCAGTCTCTCCCTTGCAGCCTGGCAACTCCTAAAGAAGAAGGGTTCTCAGACCGTTTATTTTCTACTCTGCTGGAAAGCAGGTAGAAAGTGAGGAGGATTTTAGGCACAAAGGCGTGAAAGATGTATACGGCCTGGTGTAACTCGTCTAACCAAGAGCCTATCGAGCTTGGGTCCATTTTAGAATTCTTTCAGGAGGGAGCAGATAAAGGTCTGGCGATCAGTACATTAAAAGTACAAATATCTGCTTCGATAGTGTTCCTAGAGGACCACTGGTAGCTCGGTCTCTTTTAAGCCCTTTCGAGGCCTGGGACGGCTCAAATCAGGGGTTCTCGTATCAAAATCTTTTGCGAGTATTAGGATCCATGGCAGGAAAGCCATATGGAACTTTTATAAGACGCATCTCTTAGAGATCTTACCTTACAGCTTATTCCTGGTCGCTATAACTTCAGCAGGCAGGATCAGGGTATTCCATACTCTGTCTATAAGGGAACCTTATCCGTCTTTATTCTTGGATTGAATTGTCCTAAAAACAGATTTAAAATTTTCCTAGGGCAGCAGTTAATCGTTGCAGGATATTGTGCTGCCTAATTTCTGTGCAAATCCCTCAGGGGAGAAAGATTTTTCTTTAAAAAAAAAAAAAAAAAGACTGTTATGCTATCTCAAAATAACAAAGCGCCTCAGACGTGTTCTATTTGTTCTTTTTTGGGTTGCCAGGCTTTAAAAGGTACCTTGGCTAGGTGTTGGAATTTATCCATTCGAGAAGCTTCTCTCACGCGGACGTGGTGCCACCAGTAGGAATCGGTGCTCAGTCAACAAGAGCACTTGCAGCCACATGGGCAGAGAGAGCTGATGCCACCCCTAAGCAAATGGGCGAAGCAGCGAGATGGTTTAGCTTCCGCACCTTGTTGCGGCAATACAGTTTGGACCTCACATCCGCCAATGACCTGCATTCGGCAGAAGAGTCCTACAGGCTGTTGCCCCACCCTAAAGTTAAGTCTCTGTTATCCTCTCAAGGTGCTGTCCTGAAAGACGACTTGGGAAAATTCAAGTTAGACTTACCGGTAACTTGTTTTCCAGAAGTCTTTCAGGACAGCAACGACCCGCCATATTGGTTTAATGTACCATGCTGTGACTAACGTATGTGTTGATATGTTCCAGCTGGGGCCGGAGGTTCTCTGATACAACTGAGGTGTGTTAGGGAGGCGCCTCCCTTTAAAGATCTGGAGGAAGTAGAAGGTGTTTCCTGTGGGTGAGGGTGGAGTCACTATCTCTCAAGGTGCTGTCCTGAAAGACTTCTGGAAAACAAGTTACCGGTAAGTCTAAATTGAATTTTTTCACGTCATGAAAAATGATCTGAAGCCCACACACGATCGTTAATGACATAAAAAATTCACATTATGAAAAACGGTCGTCTGTATGCGGGATTAGACTTTTAAAATTATGTAATATGTATATTACAGTATATGTAAAGCGATAATATGTATATTGTAAAAATAAATTGTTTTTATTGCTATTCAACAACGTTTTTTTTTTTTTTTTATTCGAGACCAAAATATTGTTTTTTTTAAACGGAACCACCCACGGATCATAGGGGGGGGGGGGGGGGGCGGATGTGATCTTGTCCAACCAGTGAACGAATTATCCTTCAATATGGAAAAATCAGAGTATAATACTACAATATAAAAAGGGGCAGAGTTTCTTTTTTACATCCCCAACATAAGGCAGAAGCCTGCTGGTCCCATTTATTTATATGCACTGGGGTACAGTGCTACCTGGTCAACAATTTAGAATTACTCTCTGCCATACAAGAATTCATAGAAGATTAACTAGTTCCAATACTACTTTTTTTGTTTCATCTGGGGACAAACTTTGATCTAGTTCTCCCTCCCAGTTGACTATGTATTTTAAAGGGGACTGTGCCGTCCAATGGGAATAGATTTGTTATATATAATACAGGTTTCTCTTAACCATTTTCTATGGATGTTATGTTTTGTTTACATGCTGCCATCTAGTGACCTTTTGTGGTAATGCACAGTTTTCTGTATTTCTTTTGTCTGATCTATGATACACTTCCTCTCTGTGTAATGCTCCACCCCTTCTCCCCGAGTTTGTATTTCCTGTCTAATGGAGAACAGCTTAACAGGCCTCATGTAACATGGCCACATGCATTCTCCATAAGTAAGCTACAGACAGTATCATCTTTTGACTGCACAATACTACATCCTGTTCATCTGCTGTAACCTGTCATCTGATGTATTCTGAGGTTTTGGATTAAAGCACTTCTGTGAATGGAATCGGTATTGGTGAGTTCAAGCTATCTGATAAGAATTGTCCTCAGTGATTATATCTGCTTATACAGGCCAGGCATAGAGGTCTCACAAGGGATAAGTCGCTTCATAACAATTGGAGTCAGAATAATGACTGTATGGTCAAAAGCAAGGTGGTGCCTCCGATTTTGTATTTCCAGCGCGCTGGATATCGCTGCTGGAGGCTGTGCTTCTCGCGCTCCCTGCTCTCACAAGATGACGCACATTCATAGGAATCAATTGGGGGCAGCGAGAGGGAGGAGTGACATAGCACGGCTCTAGCTCCCGCGATGGGGAATCTCGCCGCTAGCAGAGACGAGATCGACATAAAATCGGCGGCACCTACTGAAAGGCAGGCGGTTAGAGTTCCTCCATAGATAATAATGCATTGATAGGCTATAGTTCCCCTATACTAATAATGCATTATAAGGCGGTTAGAGTTCCCCCTTAGTGATTAATGCTTGTATGATTATGTATCCTTGACATTCTAGGAAGAGCTAGGAACATTGCCATTGTTATTGTGTACTAGACAAATAATGATAAACATTAGATAAGCTGCAGTAGAAATTAGATATCTGCAGGGCACAAAAAAGATTGCTATATATTACTTGTATAACCTAATAACTTCGATATGATTGGCTGGGACAAGGGCGTTCCCTTGTATGATTTGATTATGAACAAGTACGCATTAGAAAATAAAGCTAGTGTGTGGACATACCATGTGTGCGTGTGGATGTTTTCTCACTACCAATGCATTGGGGACTTTCCATACATCCAGATTGTCCTTAAACCCCGGGTCTAGTTGAACCAGCAACCTTACACCTACTGTAGGAGTTTATACAAAGTTGAGATGCCGTGGGTAGGACCAGTGGCATGTGGATACATAACTGTTCTATTAGATACAAGTCTTCCACTGAGGTTTTGGGAGGCAACTAATAAAGCCAGAGACTTGATTCAATCTCTAGAAATCCAGTTATTCACCATTTTGTTCTACATTCTTGTAGACCAAGGATAGATGTACACAACATCATGTCATGTAACCCAAGTGCATCATCCATTTTCTGGTAATGGAATGTACTACCTGTCTAGCCCTAGTAAAAAATGAGGGTTAGCAGTCAGAAACATCAAAAGGCAAATTTGTCACCCATTGATTATTTTTTCACAATCCCACACCTTATTTAGTTAATAAGAATGTTGATGTAGCAAGCTTTTTGCACAGTTTCTGTATCCAAAGCAAATAATCCAAGTCCTGATCCCTATGATACTCCTCAATTTCTTGTTCAATTTTACATGTTACATTTTACAAGACAACATTAGGATACTCCTCAATTTCAGCCCAGAACCCTTTAGTTTTTCCATAATGGCAATCCAGCATTCTAGATAATATAACTGCCTGGCTAGATTTTCAAAAGTCTGGCACGCCTAACCTCCCAAAATCCTTTTATCTGGTCAGTAATTGATAACATAGCTTGGGTTTGGGACTACTAATGTGTAGTTGAGCTTGTTAAAAGCATATGAATTTGTTGTTCTGTAATGCGATTTCTATTCTCCATCCAACTTTTATTATTTGTGAGTTTAAAAAGATATTGCACAATCTATCATTTCCTGTAATAAATGCTAACCCACTACATTTAAGTGCATCAGAATGACATTTTTTAAATGCAACTCCAGGTTTGTACAATAAGTAGAAGCAATTGCAGAGTCTGAAGAGAAGCAAAAGGCTCTATAATGAAAAATGTATATATGTTTTTCGATGTGTGGCAGGTAATGGGTAAAATCTTAACCACTTAAGGACCGGACCAATATGCAGCTAAATGACCCAAGGGGTTTTTACAATTTGGCACTGCGTCGATTTAACAGACAATTGCGCGGTCGTGCGACGTGGCTCCCAAACAAAATTGGCGTCCTTTTTTCCCCACAAATAGAGCTTTCTTTTGGTGGTATTTGATCACCTCTGCGGTTTTTATTTTTTGCGCTTTAAACAAAAATAGAGCGACAATTTTGAAAAAAATGCAATATTTTTTACTTTTTGCTATAATAAATATCCCCCAAAAACATATATAATTTTTTTTTTCCTCAGTTTAGGCCGATACGTATTCGTTTACCTATTTTTGGTAAAAAAAAAAAAAAATCTCAATAAGCGTTTATCGATTGGTTTGCGCAAAATGTATAGCGTTTACAAAATAGGGGATAGTTTTATTGCATTTTTATTAATTTTTTTTTTTTTTACTACTAATGGCAGCGATCAACGATTTTTTTCGTGACTGCAACATTATGGCGGACACTTCGGACAATTTTGACACATTTTTGGGACCACTGTAATTTTCACAGCAAAAAATGCATTTAAATTGCATTGTTTATTGTGAAAATGACAGTTGCAGTTTGGGAGTTAACCACAGGGGGCGCTGTAGGAGTTAGTGTTCACTTTGTGTGTGTTTACAACTGTAGGGGGGTGTGGCTGTAGGACTGACGTCATCGATCGAGTCTCCCTTATATAAAGGGATCACTCGATAGATACGCCGCCACAGTGAAGCACGGGGAAGCTGTGTTTACACACGGCTCTCCCCGTTCTTCAGCTCCGGGGAGCGATCGCGACGGAGCGGCTATAAACGAATAGCCGCGCCTTCGTCCCGGATCGCTCCCCGAGGGGATCCCACCACCGCATGTAGCGGGGGGGGGGGGTTCCGATCGGACCCCCGTCTAGGCAGGCACGTACAGGTACGTTGATGTGCCTGTCCGTGCCATTCTGCCGACGTATATCTACATTAGGCGGTCGGGAAGTGGTTAATCACCCTCCTAGGTGTGCAGTTGAAGATCATATGCAGTAGACAGTGAAAGGAATCTAGACAGCTGCTCTCTATAAAAGCCCATTCATCTTTATTAAACTTGTAAAAGCACCCTGATACAGCAGAAAAACACTGTGGGGAAAGAGAGAAAGTCAACGCGTTTCATGCTATATCAGCGCTTACTCATTGCCTGTAATCACTGATTGAATTCTGGTTTTCCAGCAGAACCATTCGACAAAAGCCGGTCATTAGACTGTTTTCCGCTGAACAGACAGCAGTGCACATGTACTGAAAGGAGGCCAGTTCCTGCGGAACAGGCTGACTTTTGATACATGTGTACCGGTCTTTATTGTTCTCCAATAGATTATTTTGTACTCACAGCTTAAATGCTCCTACCTGTATGAGAAATCTTATGACCCTCTAACAGGACCAGAGCTAGAGGAATGCCAGTGCAAGTACAATTTTCACAGCTTACATTGCAATCCTCCTTGCAAAACAACAGTCTAACCACGTATTCTGTGTAAATTGTCAAATATGCATTATAACCACAAATCATTGTGTGACAGAAGCACTAAAATTATATAATATTTAGCAGACATTAAAATGGAACTGAACTCTGGGAACTGTGCCCAAAGAAGGCAGGAAGAGGGAAAAGGACTAGTGACCAGTATTGCCTCTGCTCTGCCTGCAAAGGGTCTTTTCCCCATGACTGGCTTACCATGCGTTTTTTAGCATGGTTTCTAAAAGCAGAGGCAACCAACCATCTTGGTAAAGGCAGAGCCTCCAAGAAGAGCAGTGAGTAGCACAGTAGGGACTTTACCAGATCTCACTCCAAATTTCCTATTAGAGGCAGCACTGCCTTACATCTCACACTGCAGCTATACAACTATGAGGCTGAATGCCCAGTCTCTAGGCCGTAGGTGTGAAACACAAGGCCCGCGGGCCAAATCCAGCCCTTCAGGCCATTTTATGTGGCCCTCGCACCTCTCCTGCAGCTGCCGGAGAGCTCCAGCCCTCCTCTGGTCCTCTTCCAGACCCCTACTTTCTGCTTTCCAGCAATGCATCCAGCTTCTTCCCAGCAGCAGCATAAAGTAAGGGGGGGTGCACTGTGATGTAAGGAGAGTGGGGGACTCAACTTCTCATGGTGGGGTGGCTCTTGACATCTAATGTAAGGGGAGGGGATGCGCTGGACATCTAATCTTACAGATACAACCGACCTTTTGAGGGTCATCATAATGCTGATGCGCCCCACGATTAAATTGAGTTTGACACCCTTGCTCTAAGCACTCTCTTACGCACTTGAACGTGCACTGCTATTTTCTTTTAGGAGGACTTCCAGACTAGGTAATATTTTAAAGAGTAATGAGCAAAGTGCAGTACTTATGGTTTAGTGCTTTTAGCTCATCAATGCTATTTTATATGGAATAGCAAGTGTCTGTTTATTAAAGTAAAGCAGCTACAGAATTTGTAGCTGCTGACTTTTAAGTCTTTCATAAACCAATCGAAGTTCCTCTTTAAAAGCCATTGATAAATAGTACTGCAACTTTAGAGGTTAAAGTAGAATTCCAGCTTAAACCTAACTAACCTTAAAATTTCCCATCACCCCTTCCTAACACCTATGCTGACTAGCCTGTGTGACAGTCTCTTCAGGTGATCTTCTGTGTCAGACAGCAGCAGCAGCAGGAGAGAGCACTTGACAACAGCTTTGAATGCCTGGGGTGGTGATGTCCCCCATAGGTTCCCATGTCCCAGCGGTTGTCAGCGCTCCCTTCTCTCCCCTGCAGCCAGTGCTAACTGACACAGGGGAGAAGGATCACATGACCAGACTGGAGCGGGCTGAAAAAGAGTTAGTATATACACATATTTTGTTTTACACAGTTTAGTCAGCATAGGTGTTAGGAAGGGGAGGGGTCATTTTTAAGACTAGTTAGGGTTCGGCCCCTTTCACACTAGGGCGGTTTGCAGGCACTATTGCGCTAAAAATAGCGCCTGCAAACCGACCTGAAACAGCGGCTACTGTTTCTCCAGTGTGAAAGCCCAAGGGCTTTCACACTGGAGTGGTGCGCTAGCAGGACTGCTCCAAAAGTCCTGCTAGCCACATCTTTGGAGCGATGAAGGCGCTGTGTGTTTACCGCTCCTCCACCGCTTCTTCCCATTGATAGCAATGGGAAACCGCAGTTATACCGCCTATTAACCCTTTTTCAGCCGATAGCGCGGGGGGGGGGGGGGGGGGGGGGGGGGAGTAAAACCACATCGCTAGCGGCCGAATATTGCCACAATTCCGATGGTAAAGCGCCGCTAAAAATAGCGCCGCTTTACCGCCACCGCACCTCCCACCCCAGTGTGAAAGGGGCCTTAGGCTGGAATTCTACTTTAAAGTGGATGTAAACCCAAAGGGGCAGAACCACAAAGATCTGCCCCAGAGATACGCTACGCCGCCGTAACTTACTTCTGTTATCTTCAAATCCTTAAAGATTTTGCACCGTAAGTTATGGCGGTGTAGTCTATCTCTGGCGGCAGAAGTCAAATCGGCGATTAGGGGGCGTGTTTCATTTAAATGAAGCGCGTCCCCGTGCCGAATGAACTGCGCATGCGCCGTCCCTAAATTTCCCACTGTGCATTGCGCTAAATGACGTCGCTAGGACGTAATTTTTTTTTAACATAGACGTAAATTACGTCCATCCCGATTCACGGACAACTTAAGCAAAAAAAAAAAAAACGCGGGAACGACGGCCATACTTAACATGGCAGGTCTAACTATACGCCGCAAAACACCAGCTTTAACTATATGCCGGAAAAAGCCGACTAGAGACGACGTAAAAAAATGCGACGGCCGCGCGTACGTTCGTGGATCGTCGGAAATAGCTAATTTGCATACCCCGACGCGGAAAACGGCGCGTACTCCACCCAGCGGACGCCGAAGTATTGCATCTAAGATCCAAAGGCGTACGAAGCTGTACGCCTGTCGGATCTAACTCAGATGCCGTCGTATCTTGGTTTGAGGATTCAAACTAAAGATACGAAAGTAGATATGCCGGCGTACTCTCTTTGTGGATCTGCCCCAAAATGTTTTATTTATTTTTTGATGTCACAATGTAAAGAATATGATTTCCTATGATCTGTGCCCAGTCTTGTTCAGTGAAAATAAAAAGAGACTTGCAGAGAAAAACCTGTCTAAATAAAAAGTCCTTTCCGCCCCCATGCTTGGAGTGACAGGTTACTTACATATCTTGTGCACTAGATTGGACACATGCACAGCCTCTGTAAACAGTTCACAATTCTCCTCTCCTCTCCTCTCCTCTCCTCTCCTCTCCTCTCCTCTCCTCTCCTCTCCTCTCCAGCTCTCCCAAGATTGGCTGCCTTTCCTGAATGTTTTCATAATATGGAGTGTGATCCACAGCATATGGCAGTGTGAACTGCTGAGCGAGTCTGCTGTGATGTGGGAACCCACAGTGGATTCGCAGAGTTCCCGAATCGCACCAGTGTGAACCCAGCCTCAAAGCATACAGCCTACACATGATATATAATCTTATTCTCTACATCCCTGAAAAGTAAAATCGGCTCTTTCACATGTATATCTAAAGTTAATAGTTCGTTTCTAAAAGCAGTAAAATTCTGTTAGTCGTTAAGGCTAAACTTCAGGCAAAAAGCTAAACACACAAATGAAATGCATATACATTGGAGCCATTTTGCCTGCTAATTTATGTCCATCCAATTCTGTGTATTACATAAATCGGAAACACAACACAGCCCTGTCTGGCAGGCAATGTTAATTTGCATCAAATTTTGATTTAGTTTTAGTCATAATCTTTTGACTAAAATGTCATTTCAGTTTTAGTCCCATTTAAGCCATCTGCAATTGTTTTTGTCGACTAAAAGACTGCAGTACATTTAAGTCAACCAAAATCGAATGGGTTTAGTTAAATTGTAATGCATTTAAGCATTTCTCTAAAAACTCATTATATACTCCTAGAATAAAAATTGTATTATGGTTTGAACAAACTCACAGATACAGATTTAGCGGCTGTGGATGGTCTGAGGTGGCCTGTAATTCACAGTGCTTAGGCCATGGTATGATGAGTCCTGTAATGATGCACATTGGTCCGGACAGTGGTTGGAGGAGGCCTGCAATTCTGCACAGTGCTCTGAATGGTGGTCAGAGTGGAGGCCTGTAATGCAGTGCTCTTGATGCCAGTGGTCAGAGCAGGCCTGTAATGCTGCACAGTGCTCTGGATGGTGGTCAGAGGAGGCCTGTAGTGCACAGTGCTCTGAATGGTGGTCAGAGTGGAGGCCTGTAATGCAGTGCTCTTGATGCCAGTGGTCAGAGCAGGCCTGTAATGCTGCACAGTGCTCTGGATGGTGGTCAGAGGAGGCCTGTAGTGCACAGTGCTCTGGACGGTGGTCTGAGGCCTGTAATGCTGGACAGTGGTCTGAGGGGAGGTCTGTAATGCACAGTGCTCTGGATGCCGGTAGTCAAAGCAGGCCTGTAATGCACACAGTGCTCTGGATGGTGGTCTGAGGGGAGGCCTGTAATGCACACAGTGCTCTGGATGGTGGTCTGAGGGGAGGCCTGTAATGTACACACTCGCAGTGCTCTGGGCGGTCTGAGGAGGCCTGTAATGCACAGTGCTCTGGATTGTAGCGACCTGGGAGATCTCAGGAGGCCTGTAATGCACAGTGCTTTGAACGGTCATCTGAGGAGGCATGTAATGCTGGCTGCACAGTGCTAAGCACGCTATGATCGCTACTCGCTACCTTGCTTGCTGGGAGCAGAGGCAGTAAAAAAAAAAAAAAAAAAAAAAACTCTACAGGCAGAGCTCCAAAGAAACCGGAGGTTCACGTGGGTAAACGCCCCTCCCCCACATTTTCATTTTTGACAAAAATGGAATTGATTTTCATCATAGTTTTCAGCAATTTATGAAAATGCGGGGTACTTTTATCTTTGTTTTTGTCACTGGAAATATGCTGCTGATGAATTAGCGACAAAATGAACACTGCTGGCAGGGATGGTCTGATTTTTCTCTGCTTCAGTTAAATTGCAATTACAGTTTTATCCCTCCCCCAGTCTACAACTGGGCAGGGAATCAGTACACTGATAAGTCACTCTTTCTGCTCTCTCCTCCAATCAGTATGCTACTTATTAGCGCTTGAAAACTGCAGCTCAACTGACTGCTATCTTGTGCTGCTTCTCCTTCTTAGAGTCTGAGCTTTGCTGTAGAGGATTTCCAGAGGCCGATATCGGGTCAAAAATAAACACTTGCTAAACATTTAACAAAACACATTTAAGAATGTAATAATGAATACAATGCTGTATGACTGTTTTTATATCTGCATGGAGTCCAACTTTAAATACATTACCTGTCTTCCCCACCTCTCAAGTAAATAACCTTATGTTTTGCAATATTCTTATTGACATCTGATTTGCTGTTAAAAATAAATGATCATGTAAAGATTTACAAGATATTTTTACCTTTTCCCTAATTTCGCCCGTTTTATCCAGGACAACAAAACTGGAATCTCTCGGTCTAAAACTGGGGTCTGTAGTGGAACTTCCATTCAAGAACAAGTCATCAGCCGTTAATCCTGAAATAAAAAAAAACACATAGCTATTAAAGTGATTGTAAAGACCGAAGGTATTTTTGTGCCACTGCCCCTTATACTTATCTGATCCAGATCTTGATCCAGCAATGTGCACAAGATCAGAGGCTCTCTTGGCTCTCTCACTCCTCAGTGGCTGAGAGACAGCAGTGGGAGTCATTGGCTTCCGCGGCTGTCAACCACACTCAGTGTTTTAGTGTTAAAGCACTCGGGCTTTCACATTGGGATTGCAGATGCAGCTTCTTTCAGGTGCTTTGTAGGTGTTTTTTTTTTATTTTATTTTTTTAACGCTAAAGCGCCTGAAAAATGCCCCAGTGTGAAAGGGGTCTTTCCGAAGATGGCAGTGGCAGCACCCGGGAAAGTTTGGCTTCGGTTGCCAACATCGCGAGCGCACTAGACAGGTAAGTGTCCTTATTTAAAAGTCAGCAGCTGCAGTATTTGTAGCTGCTTACTTTAAAAAAAAAAAATAAAAAAATTGGTGGAGCTCCGCTTTAAATTGCTGCTCTTTAAATTACTTTTCTGCTACAGGGCATCTGTATTTTTTGCAACAAAATTACACCAACAAAAAGAATGGATGTTTCCAATATCCTACTTTCTTCTCTTTTTTCTAGTACTAAATAATATTTAACCACTTGCATACCAGGCACTTACGCACCTTCCTGCCCAAGCCAATTTTCAGCTTTCAGCACTGTCGCAATTTGAATGACGATTGCGCGGTCATGCTACACTGTACCCAAATGAATTTTTTATCATTTTGTTCCCACAAATAGAGCTTTCTTTTGGTGGTATTTGATCACCTCTGCGATTTTTTTTTTAGGAGCCAGCCCAAGTGCTTTAACACTAAAGCGCCTGAAAAACGCCCCAGTGTGAAAGGGGTCTTGGCGTGAAAAAAAACGTCTGTAAAGCCCCTGAAAGAAGCTGCATCTGCAAGCCCGAGTGCTTTCACACTGTGGTGCTGTGCTGGCAGGGCATCAAAAAAGTCCTGCAAGCAATTTCTTCACAGCGCTTTAGGAACATTGAATACGCCGCTCCTAAAGCGCCCCTTCCCATTAAGGGGCTTTTTAACGCTAAAGCGCCTGAAAATGTCCCAGTGTGAAAGGATTCTTAGCGGAGCTTTACCAGCATTTTTTGGGCGCCGATAGTGTTAAAGGGCTCTGAAAGCAATCGGACTTTCACATTGGGATTGCAGATGAGGCTTCTTTCAGGTGCTTTTTTTTTTTAACGCCAAAGCGCCTAAAAAACACCCCAGTGTGAAAGGGGTCTTAGGGAATCAGGAAGTGAAGCCTTGTAGCTTCACTTCCTGGTTCCCTACTGCGCTGCGCAATCCCACTGGTCCCTGCTGTCTTTTGGGACCCGTGTGTCTCCCAGAAGGCAACGGGGGGGGGGGCGGAGAAGGTGGTGGAAGTGGCGTAGATACCCGCAGGTGGCTCAGGTATCTATGCCCGGAAGTGGGAGCAAAATACCTGTAGTATACAGGTATCTGCTCCCTCTTCCCCCTGAAAGGTGCCAAATGTGACACCGGGGGGGGGGGGGGGGAATACTAGTCTAATGCAGAACAGTGAACAGAACGCCCCCTTGTTGGCCTGTACAGCCAGTAAGTACTCAGCCATGAGGTTACATTTAGCTTATCCATAGAGCAGCTTTTATTTGAAAAAGTGAACTGAAACAAAAAAAAAAAAAAAAAAAAAGTATGAAATATTTTAAAGAGGAAGGAGGACAAACTAGTTGAAAGTAGTGGTGTTTGTCTGGAAGCCGGAGTTGGACTTTAATCACTAACAGGTGACACAAGAGCAGAAGTCTATGACATGGACTACAAATCCAAAGTTCCTGGACATAAAATAACACATTCTGTCTTCCCAGAGTATAGAATCATATCATGTAAATTATAAGGGCCCAGATTCTTAAAGGACTTACGACGGGGCAGCGCCATGTACGCTGTCGTAAGTCCTAATCTGGCCCGTCGTATCTATGCGTCTGATTCTTAGAATCAGTTACGCATAGATATCCATTAGATCCGACAGACGCAAGTCTCTTACGCCGTCGGATCTTAAGTGCATTTTTTTTTTGGCCCGCTAGGTGGCGCTTCCGTCGAAATCCGAGTTGAGTATGCAAATTAGCTAGATACGCGAATTCCCGAACGTACGCGCGGCCGACGCAGTAAAGTTACGACGTTTACGGTAGGCTTTTTCCGGCGTATAGTTGCCCCTGCTATATGAGGCGCAGCCAATGTTAAGTATAGCCGTCGTTCCCGCGTCGAAATTTATAAAAGTTACGTCGTTGGCGTAACTCGTCCTTGAATGGGGCTGAACGTAATTTACGTCCACGTCAAAACCAATGACGTCATTGCGACGTCATTTAGAGCAATGCACACTGGGATATTTTACGGACGGCGCATGCGCAGTTCGTTCGGCGCGGGGACGCGCTTCATTTAAATGATACACGCCCCCTACCCTCCGAATTTGAATTCCGCCGGGTGATTTACGCTACGCCGCCGCAACTTTACAGGCAAGTGCTTTGTGAATAAGGCACTTGCCTGAAAAACTTGCGGCGGCGTAACGCAAATGAGATACGTTACGCCGCACTTTTTTTTGCCGATCTACGTGAATTTGGGCCATGGTCTCTAGTCGGTGATGACGCCGCCTCATACTTGCCAGCAACGGATGAATCCGATTCCATGTTTATTTACTGGCCTCATACTATTTATGGGCCTCTTAGCTGTACTTCTGTAGCCATTACCTCTCACATTTGTATGAATGTTTTGCAGACCAAGATAACTCTGTTCTATTTAGTCTTCCACAAATCTGTAAGGAATTTCCTTCTCCGCACATCTACTCTCAGAAAAGACATTTCACTAGATCATAAAGATCATCACCCGCTTGGAAAGAGTGGAATACAAAACGAAGCTGGATATACGTAGGTGTCCTACACATACCAGTTTTCCCAGGACACCCAACTGATGGTAGAAAAAGTCAAAATACCTTCCAAATTCAGACTCCTTATCATTCTAGATTCACAAGATGGGTAAGAGTCGATTATTTTCAACATCAGGCCCTCACCTTAGAGCAACATATGGCATTAATAGCAATATAGACATAAAGAACATATGGCTGCCTCAAAATGATAGGAATCTCAGACCTGCATAAGTCTTATAAGCAGTTCATATGCAAATAAAGGGACATAACCTCTGATATGCTTCTGAATCCCACACATTTTAACAGGGCACTAATCTGAGCCACATTATCCTGTCAAAACATATACATCACTGTGACGGCAATCGAGACTCAGCAGAAAAATCATTCTGTACAGTAAAGAAAAAAAAAGGGGAAATGAAAAAGCCTGATTTCTCGTCCATACATACTATACAGGTAGACTAAATTTGTGAATAATGCTTCGAACACAACCGGTTTTCTCGGCAGAAACCCCCCCCCCCCCCCCGACGGGATTCCTTTCAAGCCTTGCATACACATGTTCAGGGCAAATACCGCCCAAAGCGTGATGACGTACAACACTTACGATGGGACTATAAAGGGGAAGTTCCATTCAAACGGCGCCACCCTTTGGGCTGCTTTTGCTGATCCTCGTGTTAAGGTTTGGTGAGAGATGAATTACCCCCTCCCCCACAATCTTTTTATTGAAAAATTGTTTACAGGTGTAAGGGAGTAAAAGTGTCAACAATAGCGTAAACAAGAGAAATGCCACTAAATAAAGGAGCATATAAAGTATTATAGACAGCTACAGTATGTACTATAGTTAAAGCAACCAATGGAAATGTATAAAGCATTTTGGAGGAGGGATGATAAAGCAAACGAATCAGCCTATATGGGATTTCAATGATATCCAACGATTCCATGATATGAATTTACGAAGAATGTCATTTTTTAGAGCATACAGATGTTCAAGTGCACAGTTACGGTTTAAGTAATCAATTATAGCAAGACACATTAGGCACAATTAGATATTTCCAATTCCGTGTAATAATAAAGTGTTACTAAACCCAAGACCCTGAATTCACTATATCTGGTCTCCCACAGTACACAGAACATCGAAATGCAATCGTTTTAGTAAATATAAACTGCTAAATACCTTTTCTCATCAGCTGTATATAGCAGTCTTATGACTTCTATAAGTGTCAGGTTAAAGCTTGTAGGAGTAGTTTTCATACTGCACTGGCTGTCCTATCAGGATGCAGAACCCCTGACCCTTCTGGACAGTGCCGATTGCATGCACTCTCCCAAAACAAAAAAAACTCTAGCAATACACACCAAACTGAGCATGTGCAGCCTGACTCCAGTTGCACTGTCTTATCCGAACATGTTAAGGGAACATTTCAAGAGGAGGATCAAGAAGATGTTTTACACAATGCAGGGGATTAACTCCTTAGGTGCCACCGTGATTATAACAAGCATGCTTTACTGTAAATACAGACTGATTTTACTGCTGTGGGTTTAGTAACACTTTAGGTTAAGCAGATACAAGAACTTGTAGAACTATTGCTCCAACTGGCTTAGGGATACAATTTATGCTAAAACGTAGGAGAGCTAGTTCTGCAGATAGCAAAATTGGTGATGGAGTGAATTCAGAGTTTAGTTTAAAAGTTTGGTTCCAATATGACTTGATAGGAGGGGCAATACCTGAAGATATGGATCAATGAGCCAATTGAACTACAATTGTGCCTGCAATCTACTGAGGCAACAGGACAAACCTTAGAGAGCCTGTAGGGCAGGGGTGTCCAAACTTTTTTCAAAGAGGGCCACATTTGATAAAGTGAACATGCTCGAGGGCCGACCATTTTGCCTGACATTCTTTGAACCATTAAAATTTGATCTAAGTGTGTTTGCCTGAGCACTAATACACTGCCCAACAAGAATTATCTTGCCTTTGTAGCTGTGTGTGGTGAAGAGATGAGGTCAGGTGTGTTATTCGGATATACTGTATATATCTCTTTTGTGGCCCCAACAAATCCCTGAGCGCTGCTCAGGACTAAGGTTAAGCTTGGGCGTGTTATTTGTATATACCGTATTTATCAGCGTATAACACGCACAGGCTTTCCATTGCTATGAATGCAGCCTCACCATTGCCATGAATGCAGCCGTACCATTGCCATGAATGCAGCCGTACCATTGCAATCAATGCAGCCTTAGCATTGCAATCAATGCAGCCTCACATGTGCCATGAATGCAGCCTTACCAGTGCAGTCTGATCGATGCCCATCTGTAGCCTCGGAGGGGACAGGGAGGGGGAGGGACAAGTGCCATCAGATTACAAACAGGAGAATTTCTTGTTGACTTGTGGCCTCTTTAATACAAAGTCCCGCCTCCTATGATAAACAGAACAGTCATCCAATGGCATCCCAGGAAACGGGACTTCCTATTACAGACGTCACCGAGTAAACAGGAGATTCTCTTTATGTAATCGGACGGCGCACGTCCTGTCCCCTCCGAGGCAGCGCCGATAAATACGGTATATATCTTTTGTGGCCCCCAGGGCACATGTGAGGCTGCAATGGCTATATATATATATATATATATATATATATATACACACACACACAAATCCCCAGGGGGGCCATATTAAATCACCAGGGGGGCCGCAATTGGCCCCCGGGCCGGACTTTGGACATGCCTGCTGTAGGGAGTCAAATACCCTCTGTGTAACCATTTGCCATTTTTACCATTTGGAAACTGCTGGAGAAATAACTTCCTAGCTCAGTCTCAAACATGATAGAATAAGGCCATTTAAATTTGCCTGGATTGGCTGTTTTTTTTTTTTAAACAAAAACGTATAGTTAGTGGAATACCCTTTCCAATATCATATACCGCGTTAGGCTCTATACAAGTAGGAGTGGCCATACAAAGCTAATGGAGAAATAAAATATCATCATCTGGAGAATTTTTTGTGGTTTCAGTGAGAAATTTAATGCAGTACAAGAATTCCATTATTTCTTACCAAGAGAAGCAGCTCTCTTTCCTTTCTCTTGAGCCAGTTTGCGAACATGCTGCTTTAATTCAACTCGTTCTTCCTCCAGACGTTCAATCTGTCAAACAATGAACAATGAAAAGTGAAATCCAAGTTTACAGATCTATATTTAAAGCGGTTCTCCACCCTAAAGTGGAGTCCCGCTGATCGGAACCCTCCCCCCCTCCGGTGTCACATTTGACACCTTTCAGGGGGGAGGGGGGGTGCAGATACCTGTCTTAAGACAGGTATTTGCACCCACTTCCGGCCACACGCTACGGGCGAAAGACGGGTTTTTCTGACTTCCCGTCTGTCGCCCGTTGTGTGCTGGGAACACTCGGCTCCCAGCACACAGTGTGTGAGCCAATCGGCGGGCGCAGCGCGACTCGCGCATGCGCCGTAGGGAACCGGGCAGTGAAGCCGCAGCGCTTCACTTCCTGGTTCCCTCAGCGTGGATGGCGGGGGGAGCAGCAGAGAGACGAGCGATCGCTCGTGCTCTGCTGCGATCAGTGCTGGACTCCAGGACAGGTAAGTGTCCTAATATTAAAAGTCAGCAGCTGCAGTATTTGTAGCTGCTGGCATTTAATATTTTTTCCCCGTGGCACATCCGCTTTAAGTAGAAAAATGTCAAGTTACGTTATTTTCCTGAATCATGTGTTTCTTAAAGCAGACCTTCAGTAATATTTTCATCTTTCGATCTATTAAATCTTCTGCCCTTGTTGTTGTAACTTTGGATAGTAAAACTATTTTTTTTCTGCCAGTAAATACCTCATACTGCCAACTTCCTGTTTCTGGTCTGGTAAAAGCCTAGGCTTATGACATCATGCACAGCTCTCCTGAGAGTTTGCCAGGAAGAGAGGGGGAATGAGTCATAAGAGGGCCAATGAGAGCTGTGTGTCTGTGTAAATCCAGGAAGTGAACAGACAGTTAAAATGGCTGCAGCCAGACTTAGTGAAGAGAGATTTCTGCAAAATATTGCAAAATATTTGGCAAGTACAGAATCACAGTATATATAAAATAATATGCAAAGTGGTTGGAGGGAAGCTTCAGAATGGCGAAGATGTTTTTATTAGAAATTATGTAAGCAGATTGCGGTTCCTCATTAACCACTTCCCGACCGCCGCATGTATATGTACGTCCACAGAATGGCACGTACAGGCAAATGGGCGTACAGGTACGTCCTTGCCTTTCCGCGGGTCGGGGGTCCGATCGGGTACCCCCCCCCCCCGCTACATGCGGCGGTCGGATTCCCGCGGGGAGCGATCCAGGATGACGGCGCGGTTATTCGTTTATAGCCGCTCCGTCGCGATCGCTCCCCGGAGCTGAAGAACGGGGAGAGCAGTATGTAAACACGGCCTTCCCCGTGCTTCACTGTGGCGGCTGCATCGATCGAGTGATCCCTTTTATAGGGAGGCTCGATCGATGACGTCAGTCCTACAGCCACACCCCCCTACAGTTGTAAACACACACTAAGTGCACCCTAACTCCTACAGCGCCCCCTGTGGTTAACTCCCAAACTGCAACTGTCATTTTCACAATAAACAATGCAATTTAAATGCATTTTTTGCTGTGAAAATGACAGTGGTCCCAAAAATGTGTCAAAATTGTCCGAAGTGTCCGCCATAATGCCGCAGTCACGAAAAAAAAAATAAAAAAAAAAAAAAATCGCTGATCGCCGCCATTAGTAGTAAAAAAAAAAAAAAAAAAACTATCCCCTATTTTGTAAACGCTATAATTTTTGCGCAAACCAATCGATAAACGCTTATTGCGATTTTTTTTTAACAAAAATAGGTAGAAGAATACGTATCGGCCTAAACTGAGGACAAAAAAAAAAAAATGTTATATATGTTTTTGGGGGATATTTATTATAGCAAAAAGTAAAAAATATTGCATTTTTTTTTCAAAATTGTCGCTCTATTTTTGCTTATAGCGCAAAAAATAAAAACCGCAGATGTGATCAAATACCACCAAAAGAAAGCTCTATTTGTGGGGAAAAAAGGACGCCAATTTTGTTTGGGAGCCACGTCGCATGACCGCAATTGTCAGTTAAAGCGACGCAGTGCCGAATTGTAAAAACGCCTTTGGGCATTTAGCAGCATATTGGTCCGGGGCTTAAGTGGTTAAAGGGGTTGTAAAGATTTGTGTTTTTTATTTTCTAAATAGGTTCCTTTAAGCTAGTGCATTGTTGGTTCACTTACCTTTTTCTTCGATTTCCTTTCTAAATGTTTTTTTCTTTGTCTGAATTTCTCACTTCTTGTTTCTCCTCAGTAAGCTTGCCCCTGATCTGACAATATGGTTCCAGCTATCGAGATGGTTCCTGTAAGGACTGCGCAGGCGCAATCCTTGCCGGCGGAAATCACCGAACCTCCAGGGCGACGTGGAATTTGAGGTAAGTGGCCAGTCGGCCTCACGTCCTCGCTAGGCTCGCTCGGCCTCCTGGCTCTTTTTTTAACATCCTCCAATCCACAGGGATGTTAAGGAATGAGCCTGGATGCCGGCCGAGGTTTGGAGATTTCCGTCGGCAAGGATTGCGCCTGGGCAGTCCTTACAGGAACCATCTCGATAGAGGAACCATACCGACAAGTCACCCCCATCATCCATGGGGGTTAGTCAGCCAGAACAACTGAGGAGAAACGGAAAGTGAAAAATTCAGACAAAGAAAAAAAAAAAAACACATTTATAAAGGAAATCGAAGGAAAAAGGTAACTGAACCAACAATGCACTAGCTTAAAGGAACCTATTTAGAAAATAAAAAAACAAACCTTTACAACCCCGTTAAGTCACTTATCTCAGATATGTAAACCCATTTTAGGCTCATAGAACATTTTTCTAGATTTTTGGTGTCCTGCTTCTCTTTTTCATTGAAACCAAGCTGAAAAATCAACTTTATCTAGTCAACCTATGCAGGTTGTATAGTTGTACGCAAGTCAGTCAAACAATGGGGAGGCGTGCACTTGCAGTACTCAAACTGTGCGAGTGTTAATATCCAAGTGATGGGTTGAATGTACTCATTATTGCTTGAATAGTAACACTACAAGGATCCTCCAATACCATGTACAACATGCATGATGAATCTTTTTACAATAATAAATAGTGTTTGCCTTATGTTGCAGCCCATGCATAGGTTTTCTTTTCACTAATCATATCACACATTCTAAATGTACAGTGAAAAGAGAAAGGAGAGGCAGTAGACTAATGAGCTCATCGGTCACTCAGTTCTCTATCAGTTTGCTCCTTGTTAACATATGAGCATGCGGCTCAACTCACTGACACATTGTGCTGCTTCTCCCTCGCCCAGACTGAGATCTGCTGTATGGTGGGTTGCAATTGGCTGCTACCAGATAAAATTCAGTTATCATACTTATACTGCCTGCATTTAAAAATATAATTATAATTCAGTATAGAATCCCTGGTTTAAACATGCTTTAGGATTAGGAAGAAGAAAGAAGTGCATACTACCTCTCAGAAAAACTGAAGAGAAATACCTCAACGTGGGAGTAAACCTTTTGTGGCACTTGTTCCTACAGGTAAGCCTATAATGAGGCTTACCTGTAGGTACAGCGAATATCTCCTAAACCTGCACGGTTTAGGAGATATTTACACTTCATGCAGCCGGTGACGTCAACGGCGCATGTGCTTGGAAGGGACAGTATACCTGTGCTGTCCCTTCAGAACTCCGTGCCGCGGCTCGTGACTCCTACTCCAATGGCGGCGCGGCCAATCAGAGACCTGAGGATGGAAACCCAAAAGGAAGACTGGGTGAAGATGGAAGCGTCTGTCAGCAGTGACAGTGAGACACTGGAGGGCTTCATTCTAAGGTAAGTTTTTTATAATGTGCTAGTATGCGATACATACTAGCATATTATGCCTTTATGTTACAGGGTTTAAAAAAAAAAAATAGTGCGGTTTACTACCGCTTTAAAAGTCCACTGAATAATTATGCGGTCCCTTGGATGCAGATATAATCAATTCCCTACCATGAAAACTGTATTTCATTGTATTATTTATGAATGAATGAATGAATGAATGAAAAACTTATATAGCGCGGCACATGCGAACTGAATCGCCTCTGGGCGCTTGTTGTTAGTGTCTCATGCCTTTCAGAAAAGCAGGGTTTTGATCTGCCTTCTGAAAGACAGGTGGTTTTGCTCCAACCGAATGCTGGTTGGTAAAGCATTCCAAAGCCTGGGGCCCTGGAAAGCAAACCTTCTTTCTCCTTTGGACTTGTATTTGGTTATAGGAACCTTGACCAGATTTTGGTCGGTGGAACGCAGAATGCGGCTGCAATTGTGCGGTTTGATCTTGTCGCATAGATATCTAGGAGCCTTCCCATGGATGCACTTATGTGTCAGGCAGAGTGCTTTGAATGCAATTCTGTCTTTCACTGGCAGCCAGTGAAGGGATCTCAGTGAAGGTGAGATTGATTCCCAAGATTTTTTCCCAGTCACCAGTCTAGCGGCCGTATTCTGTACGACTTGGAGACGAGCGATTTGGTACTTGGGTAGCCCGAGGTAAAGGGCATTTGCATAGTCCAGTCTGGAATTCACGATAGATCCCACCACGACTGCTACGTCTTCTTTGGGAATAAATGGAATCAGTCTGCGTAGTAGGCGCATCAAATGGTGCGCCCCGCTGACTACTGACCCTATTTGTGCGTCCATTGTCATGAAGGTGTCAAACGTGACTCCCAGACTTTTGACTTTGGAGCTAGGGGCGATGATTTGTCCCAGAATGGGAGATGGTGTCCAGTTTGTTGTCGGTGATTTCTTCCGACTGGCATCGAAGATAAAGAGTTCTGTTTTAGCACTATTGAGTTTGAGATAACTCTTAGTCATCCAGTTTTCTATTGAAGAGAGACAATTCTCTAAACTTAGATGATGATCCTTTTTGTGGCAGATGCGAAAATACAACTGCGTGTCGTCTGCATAAGAGTGATAAAGTAGTTCATGGCTACTGATAATATCAAAGAGAGGACGAAGATAGATATTAAACAGCACTGGTGATAAGGGGGATCCTTGGGGGACCCCACATGACACCGTGCGTTTTTCTGACGTGAAGGATCCCAGTTTCACTGTTTGTGATCGGTTTCCTAGAAAAGAGGAGAACCATGGTAAGGCATCTTCTGAGACTCCGGCGACTTCTGTTAGTCGTCTCAGTAGCAATCCATGGTCTACTGTGTCAAAAGCAGCGCTTAGGTCCAGCAGAACCAGGAGAGATGATTCTCCTTCGTCTGCGGCCTCGAGCGCATCGTCCCATATTTTCAGTAAGGCCGTTTCTGTCCCGTGTCCGGGGCGGAACCCGGATTGAAATGGATCGAGTAGGTTGTGGGTGTCCAGATGCTGTTGCAGCTGATTTACCACCACTTTCTCCATTATCTTGGACAGAGCATTTAGACTTGTTATGGGACGGCGGTGAGTTGGGTCCATAGGATCCAAATAAGGTTTTTTCAATATCGGCAGGATTGTGCCCTCTTTCAGCGGGGAAGGCACTATGCCTTCCTTAAATGACTGATTTATAAGCTGCGTGATCGGAGGCGCCAGGATGTCGGCACATTCCTTCAGTAGCTTGGTGGGAATGATGTCATTCGGTGCTGTGCTGTCGCGCAGCAGACCAATGAGTTTTTTTGTTGTATCGATGGAGATGGGTTCCAAAGTGAACTTAGTTGATTGTAGAGGCGTTCGGTCGTTGTTTTGATTGAAGACGGGGCTGAGTGGAGTATTGTTTTGCCGAATACTTACCCGAATTTTCTCAATTTTGTCGATGAAGAAATCCGATAGTTCATTGCAGAACTCTTGGGTGTCTGAAGTGGGGACTTCTAGACATCCAGGATTCATGGTCTGGGTGACCATCCTGAAGAGTTCGCGAGGGCGATTCAGTGCGCTGTTAATCACCCTGGAGAAGTGAAGTTTTTTGGCTTTGAAAATTTCCTTGTGATAGCGCGTAGTTACTGCTTTGTAGATGTTGAGGTGGTCTTCTGACGGGCTTCTTTTCCAGGAGGCTTCCGCCCTTCTGCGCTCTTGCTTCAATATCGACAGTTGGTTATTGAACCAGCTGGACTTATTTTCCCGGCTGCGAAGTTTGCGCTTTGGTGCTGCTAAGTCGGCTGACTGTAGCAGAGCTGCATTCATGGCATCCAAAGTATCTGAGGCTGCTAGCTGAGGAGGAATAGCCCCAATTCGGTTTCCCAGGGTGGATCTGAAGAGTTCCGAGTGGAGCTTCCTCTGAGATCTAGCCCAGTGTATTGTCACCGGCTTGGGTACTTTCCTGACTAATGGAGTTCTGGGGATTATGAAGCTGATTGCATGGTGGTCTGTCCATGGCAAAGGTTCATTTCCCACAATATTAATTTTCAGATTTTGTCTGAAAATTAGGTCGAGTGTGTGACCTGAAGCATGCGTTGGTCCGCGTATAAGTTGTTGAAGTCCCAATCCTTCCAGGTGGTTGATGCAGGCATCCGCGATGGGATCCTGTGAGGAGTTAGCCCACAAATTGAAATCCCCGAGCAGCAAAAGATGATTACCGCTAAGGGTGTAGGTGGAAATGAACTCCGTTAATGCTGAAATCAGCTGCGATTTGGGCCCAGGGGGCCTATAGCAGAGGAGAATATGAACGGTCTCCTGAGAATGAGCTTGAAGTTGAAGCGTAAGGGTTTCCATGAAAGGAAGAGGATTTTGAAGGACCGGTTTAGTGATTGCAATATGCGACTTATGAATCACCGCCAGTCCTCCTCCCCTTTGCCCTATTCTATTTTCCGTTAAGATGCGATAGTTTGCTGGCACCAGTTCTCCGAGAATGGTGTTGCAATCGTCTGACAGCCAACTTTCCGTAATAAAGAGGCAGTCTAGATCGTATTGTAGTAAGAAATCATGGATTTCTGATCGGTGTTTAACTGCTGATCTAGTGTTAAGCAAAGCACATGATATGTGCTTGAGCTGTGTTGAATGATTGAAATATTTGATGATCGATCGATGATCGAACCTCAAAAGTTGATCTGATTTTAAGGTTATTGTGGTGGCGGCAGGCAATGTAGTAGCGAATTGTCTCAGACCCCAAATGGTTTCTGCAGAGTAACGCAACTTAACCATTGCTGCCAGTCACCAAGGGCTGGGGTGCGGGCGTAGGGAGAGAGAGGATTCGAGAATCCTAGCTCAAGGGAAATGGGATTTTATTTTTGGTCCAGAGGTTATGCTAACCCTTCCTGCTGCTATATGATAATAGACACAGCTTCAAACATTATACATGTCTGTATGGGTTTCTATGAAACACCAAAACATGAAATTGGTTGTTGAAATAAAAGTTACTTACTTCTTTCAAAAGAATCTGGTTTTCCGCTCTGTATTGCTGCTGTTTGAAAGTCTTAACATTTTTAAATTCAGTTAAATCCATCACAGCTTTAGGATCAAGTCCTGAAAGAAAACAGTGAAATTATACCTTTTGATGCCAACAGGTAATGGCATTTCTTTTCAGATACTACTGTCTGATTGAAACCTTCAGATTTGGGATAGAACCCTCAAACAGTGGGGAGGAATGAGTCACTGTTCTGTCTTATTACCTTAAAACTGGAAACCATGCAAAAAGCAGTCTAGAGCGCCACCTGCTGGCTGGATATTAATATAAAGAGTGTCTTTTTTAAATGTATACTGTATAAATTTAAAAAACAAATTTTTTACTCCAGATTATAATTAACACAGATATAAACTATTTAAAAAGCAAAGTAACTCCATTTTCATAGGGGAAAAAAATAACAAATAAAAGAAAAATAATATAGCGTATACAATTGTGACACAAGTCGTAATTGAATGTTATTAAAAAAACGTTCCTTTTCAATCTGTGGCTCTGTCATTTTCTGAAAATGCAATGCAATATGGATACCTGGAGGAATTCTGTACACATAATGTATACAGAGCCCCCCCAGAAACCCAATTTTCTGCTTGGGTGGTTGGCTCACCAATTTTCCCCGAAGTCTACAATAAGATAAAGTCATATTTTCAGACATCCCCTGTAACAAAATTTCATTTTTGGTGAGATACGTCCAATAGGAAATTACATCTAAAAAGGGATGCAGGCCCAGCAGCTTTCCTCATTAGAGCCCTGCAAGTGCAGCAGCCGATTGACAATTATGAATTATGAAAAAAAGGTAGGAATCTGCCTTTAGGAGGGGAATGTTTTTTTTCTCAACAAAAAGTGGATACACACATTAAGTCAACTTTACAGCAAGTGAATGATCAGAAAATACCTATGTACATACATAGGTACAATATATATATATATATATATATATATATATATATATATATATATATATATATATATATATATATATATATATATATATATATATATATATATATACACACATTTCTTGTAGTTTTTCACCAGGTTTGCACACACTGGAGGAGGGATTTTGGCCCACTCCTCCACACAGATCTTCTCTAGATCAGTCAGGTTTCTGGGCTGTCGCTGAGAAACACGGAGTTTGAGCTCCCTCCAAAGATTCTCTATTGGGTTTAGGTCTGGAGACTGGCTAGGCCACGCCAGAACCTTGATATGCTTCTTACAGAGCCGCTCCTTGGTTATCCTGGCTGTGTGCTTCGGGTCATTGTCATGTTGGAAGACCCAGCCTCGACCCATCTTCAAAGCTCTAACTGAGGGAAGGAGGTTGTTGCCCAAAATCTCGCAATACATGGCCCTGGTCATCCTCTCCTTAATACAGTGCAGTCGCCCTGTCCCATGTGCAGAAACACACCCCCAAAGCATGATGCTACCACCCCCATGCTTCACAGTAGGGATGGTGTTCTTGGGATGGTACTCATCATTCTTCTTCCTCCAAACACGGTTAGTGGAATTATGACCAAAAAGTTCTATTTTGGTCTCATCTGACCACATGACTTTCTCCCATGACTCCTCTGGATCATCCAAATGGTCATTGGCAAACTTAAGACGGGCCTTGACATGTGCTGGTTTAAGCAGGGGAACCTTCCGTGCCATGCATGATTTCAAACCATGACGTCTTAGTGTATTACCAACAGTAACCTTGGAAACGGTGGTCCCAGCTCTTTTCAGGTCATTGACCAGCTTCCTCCTGTGTAGTCCTGGGCTGATATCTCACCTTTCTTAGGATCATTGAGACCCCACGAGGTGAGATTTTGCATGGAGCCCCAGTCCAAGGGAGATTGACAGTCATGTTTAGCTTCTTCCATTTTCTAATGATTGCTTCAACAGTGGACCCTTTTTCATCAAGCTGCTTGGCAATTTCCCCCGTAGCCCTTTCCAGCCTTGTGGAGGTGTACAATTGTGTCTCTAGTGTCTTTGGACAGCTCTTTGGTCTTGGCCATGTTAGTAGTTGGATTCTTACTGATTGTATGGGGTGGACAGGTGTCTTTATGCAGCTAATGACCTCAAACAGGTGCATCTAATTTAGGATAATAAATGGAGTGGAGGTGGACATTTTAAAGGCAGACTAAGGGCTCTTTCACACGTCCGTTCAGTTTTTCAGATCAGTTTTTTTTTCATCAGTTGATCCGTTTTTCCATCAGTTTTTCGTCAGTTTTTCGTCCGTTCCGTTTTTTAGACGGAAGAAAAATAGGGTTTTCTTCCGTCCAAAAAAACGGAACTGAACGCAGACGGATGCTAACGGACGTTAGCGGATGCTCATCCGCTAACGGACGCTAGCCCATAGGGAAGCATTGCGGTCCGTTAACGGACGTCCAAAAAACGGACGAACGGAACGGACGTGTGAAAGAGCCCTAACAGGTCTTTGAGGGTCAGAATTCTAGCTGATAGACAGGTGTTCAAATACTTATTTGCAGCTGTATCATACAGATAAATAGTTAAAAAAAAATCATAAATTGTGATTTCTGGAATTTTTTTTTTGATTATGTCTCTCACAGTGGACATGCACCTACGATGACAATTTCAGACCCCTTCATGATTTCCAAGTGGGAGAACTTGCAAAATAGCAGGGTGTTCAAATACTTATTTTCCTCACTGTATATAGAGATAGAGATAGAGATAGAGATAGAGATAGAGATAGAGACACACACACACACACACACACACACACACACACACTCTCTCAAGTAGGGTCTACAGCAACACAAGAAATTGAATGCATTGAAAAAAAAGCTACAAACCTAATCGTTCCCTTAGATCTTCATTCTCATCAAGAACATCATTCACTTTAAGTTCAAGTCTGTTAACATCTGTAGTCAGCGCCTCGATTTCCCGATCTCTTAAGTTAATTTGAGTCTTTAGATCTTTAATTTCAGCAACTGCTTCTTCTAAGCCATAAACTCCCTTTAAATAAACAAACATAGGTTGAAGAACAGTTTACAAACAAATATACCACATTTACAAGTCTTTCTTCCATACACAGTACACACATCATATATGACAGCTTAGTAAATAATATCTATATACACACACAGCAGCATATTAACCAAAGGAACATGGGCTCAGTTTACTGATTCAGTAGCATGTTTTGAAAAAAAAAACAAAAAAAAAAAAAAACACATACTTGCCAACCTTATCTGGAAGTTAGAATACACATAATGGTCATGGTGGTAGATTGCTAAATCCCCGCAAATATAAAAAGGAAGCTGGTAAATAATCAAACCCACTAGCAACAACTCAAAGCTGACTCATTTTTGGGAACCTATTAAAACACACCGTAGAGATAAAATTTCCACTTAATCTGGACATTAAATTGCACAATTAGGTCTGGTTCACATATGTGCGGCCACGGTTTTGTGCCTGGGGGTCCAGTGTGTTTCTGTTCACCAGGACAAATGCGATTAAGGTGCAAATTTGTTCCTGAATTTCTACCTGAACCAGACCCAAAAACACACAAGACCCTTTTGCAATCTGCTCTGTGGCCGACCCAGACCTGTATGAAATGAGAGCTGGTCACACTCGCCTGTCATACGAATTGGATGCAGTGAAAACCGCATCCAATGCGCGCATATATGAACCCAACCTTAAAGTGGTTCTAAAGGCGCAAGGTTTTTTACCTTCATGCAGTCTATGCATAAAGGTAAAAAGCCTTCTCTGTGCAGCAGCCACTGGAGTAGACGACAAAGGAATTGATGGATGATGGGTTATAGGTGATTGGATACCCTCTCAGTGCCACCATTATGGCACAGATATGCCAACAGGCTCCGATCAGCCATTGGGACCTGGCATAGTCCATTGGTAAAAATGCACCTGCACAAAGACTGTCTTCATCAGTTTAGGCCAATATGGTTAAAATAAAATAAAAAATAAAATCGCAATAAGCGTATATTGGTTTGCGCAAAAGTTATAGTGTTTACAAAATGGGGAATAGATTTCATGCCATTTTTATTATTTTCATACTTGTGTCATGTAATGGCGGCGATCTGCAAATTTTTTGCAGGACTGCGACATTGCGGCGGACAGATCGGACACTTTTTTTGGGACCATTGACATTTATACAGCGATCAGTGCTATAAAAATGCACGGATTACTGTGTAAATTTCACTGGCAGGGAAGGGGTTAACATCAGGGGGCGATCAAGGGGTTAAATGTGTTTCCTGGGGGGATAGGCCTGACTGAAGGAGGAGACATATTGCCGTTACTAATCACTAGGAACAGAAGATCTCTCTCCACTCCCCTGTCAGAAGGGGGATCTGTCTGTTTACATTGACAGATCCCCGTTCTGGCTCTCTGTGGAGCGATCGCGGATAGCAGATGAACATCGTGGCCGCAGTTCACGCGCATCAGCCTCACACAAGCCCCCTATAGATATCTCTATCGCTTTTAAAGCGGCCGGCATACACCTATGGCAATCCGCGCAGGAGAGCCAACCTGCCACAGTATAATGACGTTGGCAGGTCCTTAAGTGGTTCATTTATGTCAGGAACCTGCTGTCACCGGCTGCACTGTGTTTTGAAGTCTGTCGGCATTTGCTTCCATGGGACACCAGCAGAAGTCTCCCTACTCTGTAACAAGATGTATTACATAGTGTTTTTGTTTTTATTTTATTCTGCAGCCAAATGGCTTTTTTCAAATCGCCGCTGTGTGGTCACCCGGCGCTCTCCTTCACCGATCTAAGGACTATAGTGGGGGGGGGGGGGGGACCTTAGGGTCACAACCTCTTTAAAACTGCACATAAATTGCATAATGAGATCCGTGCTTTACGGTCATTTGTAATGTTCACATTTCTACTCATTTAAAGCATTCTACATTTTGACAAAAAAATAATTTGCACAGATGAATGGAGATAAAATACACAAAATGTGTTTCACATGCACAGAACCCCATCTGCCTTGAAAGTTATTTAAAAAAAAAATACATAAAACAAAACGTGTGTGGAACACATGTAATAAAATAAAGCAGCTTAGATCCATCGAGATTGAAAGTCTGCTTTTGCAAACAATTATTGGCTACTGTGCATTCATTGCCAAAAACACTTAAATATAAAAGAGAAAAAAAATGTAAAATGTTATACCGCTTCATAGTCTCTCATCCGGTTCAGGGCATCAACCAGATCTTTGTCTTTTTGCCGGGCATCATTTTCTGCCAATTCTGCAACACGTTCTGCTTCTCTAAGTTTTTGATCCATGAGCTGCAGTTTTGCTTGAAACTCCCCAGACTGATAATGCTGAGGATCTCCTAAAGTGAAAAGAGCCACTAACAATTAAACAATTTAAATTTTTCTGGAAAAATAAAAATATCGCTATTGTTAGGCAGAGGAATTAAATATTTTATATAAAAAAATAATGCTTTGCTTATTCACCATTAAAGTGATTGTAAAAGGAAAACATTTTATAAAAAAAAAAAAAATATCTCCCTCCCTCCCTCCCAGAGATGTCAAATACCACCAAAAGAAAGCTCTTTGTGGGAAAAATGATAAAAAATATAATTTGGGTACAGTGTTGTATGACCGCGCAATTGTCATTCAAAATGTGTCAGCGCTGAAAGCTGAAAATTGGTCTGGGCACGAAGGGGGTTTAGGTGCCCAGTAATGAAGTGGTTAAAGATTCCTTCCTGTCAACTGAAAAACCCTTGCTTTTATAAACAGAGGACACTCGTTTCATGCTTAGAGACTCTTACTGGCCACGCTGACCGTTATTGCATCTGGCTGCCGTAACAGCTCAGTTTCTAGTATATTTTCTAAATGACCCTAAATCTTAAGCTGCGTAATATGTTTCCCTTGGCTTTATGCTGGAGCAAACAAGCAGGCTGCACCATTAGTATTGTGACATGCAGCTGCATGCCCATCTATAAGGGCCAATTCACATCAGTGCATCGATCTGCATTTTAGCACAGCTGCAAAAGGCAGATCAACGGAAGGACACGGGAAAAACAATAATTTCCAATGTGTCCTTCTCACACCATAACGCTACACATGCATGTCAACGGACGTCAAAATGTATGTCGGCGATTGTTAAAATGCGAGTAAAATTAAAATGTACATACAGTCAGTGCGGTTTGGTCCTTAGCACGGAAAGCTATACCTACCCGACTGGAATTCATTTTTTAAAACTCTGTTTAAAAGGAAACCAGAGTGGACCTTAGATTAGCAAAGCAGCACAATTTCTGGTGTCATCGGACACATGTGTATTTGATTAGACTAAAGTAGCATCCATAAATGATATTGAAGTTCCAAAAACAGTAAAGGTTGATAAATAATGCCTTTAACAATAAAACTCCCCTTCCTATATGCCATAGCTTGTAAACCAAAGTCAGGGGAAAGCGTTTTAGAATTTTGAAAGAGGTTTTTGGATGTGTGGACACAGGAAGCTGGACTATCAATACTACAGACTATGCATAGTTTGATGATCCAGACTTAAACAACCTGAAACCCCAACATGGGTTAATGGTTAAGCAAATGATTTCCCATTGGCCTACAAAGACCATACTGAAATTCCAGAAAGCAGTCACAGAGAAGGATGCAGCAGGATGTTTTGACATACCGAAGGGTCCAGGTACACACTTCCAGGGAGGACTGCCACAACAGTAGCCCTACCCAGGAAGTGGTGCCCAGCAGAACAGAGGCAGGGACAGACGAAGCATAGTACATTCTAAAAATATTTCCATTCAAAGGCAAAATTTTCTTTTCAGAACCTGATGATGGTGACCTACCTGGTCCCAATCATAAAGTCTGGTCTTTAACCACTTGAGCCCCGGGCCATCGTCAAATGACGGCCTCACGGTGGCTCTGAATATCCAACAGGACGTCATATGACGTCCTGTATTCCTGCGGCCACTGGGGGCGCGCGAGCGTGCCGGCGGCGGCGCGTCCCCGAGATGCCGATGCGCGTGCCTGGCGGTCGCGATGTCCGCCAGGTACCCGCGATCGGCGGTGACAGCAGGGACGTGGAGCTCTGTGTGTAAACACAGAGCTCCACGTCCTGTCAGGGGAGAGAGGAGACCGATCTGTGTCCCTTGTACATAGGGACACAGATCGGTCACCACCCCCAGTCACCCCCCCTCCACACACAGTGAGAACACAATACAGGCACACATTTAACCCCTTCCTCACCCCCTAGTGTTAACCCCTTGAATGCCAGTCACATTTATACAGTAATTAGTGCATATTTATCGCACTGATCGCTGTATAAATGTGAATGGCGCCAAAAATGTGTCAAAAGTATCCGATGTGTCCGCCATAATGTCGCAGTCCCAATAAAAAAAAAAATTGCAGATCGCCGCCATTACTAGTAAAAAAAAAAATTAAAAAAAAATAATAATAATAATTCTGTCCCATATTTTGTAAGCGCTTATTGCGATTTTTTTTTTTTTTTTACCAAAAATATGTAGAAGAATACGTATCGGCCTAAACTGAGAAAAAAAAATTTTTGGAAAAAAAAATTGGGCTATTTATTATAGCAACAAGTAAAAAATATTGTTTTTTTTTTCAAAATTGTTGCTTTTTTTGTTTATAGCGCAAAATATAAAAACCGCAGAGGTGATCAAATACCACCAAAAGAAAGCTCTATTTGTGGGAAAAAAAGGACGTCAATTTTGTTTGGGAGCCACGTCGCACGACCGCGCAATTGTCAGTTAAAGCGACGCAGTGCCGGAAGCTGAAATTTCACCTGGGCAGGAGGGGGGTATATGTGCCCGGTAAGCAAGTGGTTAAATAGCCTAGATGTTGGTCCCATCTCATGCACCCCGTATAAAGCCACGTCAAAACCCAGAGCCCAACCCATTTATCATAAACAATATCCTCTTTCTAGAGAAGAGGAAGAGGGAATTGTGCTTATGATTGAGTTTTTTTCTGAAACAAGAGAGAAATCACTGGAAATAAATGGAACACACCAATTAACCCTGTAAAGAAGCCTAATGCCGCGTACACACGACCGTTTTTCGGGTTGTAAAAAAAAAAAAAAAAAAAAAAAAAAAAAAGAGAAGACGTTTTTAAGGGTATAGAAAAAACTTTTTTTTCAACCCGATCATTAAAACGGCCCTGCCTACACACGATTGTGAAAAAAAAATGCTCTAGCAAAGCGCGGTGACGTACAACACGTACGACAGCACTATAAAGGGGAAGTTCCATGCGGATGGTGCCACCCTTTGGGCTGCTTTTGCTGATTTTGTGTTAGTAAAAGACGATTCGCTCTTTTCAGTCTGTTACAGCGTGATGAATGTGCTTACTCCATTACGAACGATAGTTTTACCAGAACGAGCGCTCCCGTCTCATAACTTGCTTCTGAGCATGCGTGTTTTTTTCACATCGTTAAAGGCAAAACACGACCGTTTTTTACGACGTAAAGAACTACGTGAAAAATTGGAGCATGTTCGAAATTTTTAATAGCCATTTTTTACATCGTAAAAAATGCTCTGCAGCCCACACGATCGTTTTTAATGACATAAAAAAAAAAAAAAACGTCAAACTGTAGTGTGTACGCGGCATAATGGTTCTTATAGATTTGTGCAAGATCTTAGAGCTGTCAAATGTAATTGTCCCCATAGCTCCTATAGTGCCTGTTGTGCCATCCCTCCTTACTTCCATACCATCCGAGGCAGAATATGTTTCTGTTATTGACAAATGCATTTTTTTTCTCCGTTCCTGTGGACGAAGAGACACAGCCCAGTCTTGCTTTCGAATTTGCCAAATAGCATGGTGTAGAATGCCCCAGGGTTATGTGGACTCCCCTGTAGTCTACTCAGTTGTGCTCCAGGCCACATAGCAGTCCTGGACTCCCCGTCATGGTTCTGTCCTACTCCAACATGTTGATGATTTGTTGTTATGTAGCCCAAGCCAGGTAGCCTGGCAAATAATGGTCATAACGTTTCCAAAAAGAAACTTCAGTGGTGTTAAGAAACTGTTGAATACCTTGGTTTTACACTCACAAAAGGTGAAAGGTAAGTCAAGAGAGCTGCGGCTCTCATGGGTCTAGCCCGCCCACAGACCAAAAAGGATATGCTGTCCTTTCTTGGCATGATTGGTTACTATCACCAATGGATAACTGACTGTTCCCACTATAACATTTTGAGACAACCCACAGGTACTGACATGCCACATTGTATAAAGTAGAATGTTGAAATGTACAATGCCTTTGTATACCTTAAAGCATCTATAGTAACAGCTCCTGGCCTTGGCATATCTGAGTATAGCAAAGGGTTTCACCTATTTGCTAGGGAAAACTGTAAAACCATGATGGGAGTCCGAGTGCAAGAACACGGGGGAAAACTGCACCCTATCGCTTTTTTCTCAAGAGTGGTGCCTATGCCGGTTCAGGGTATGTCAGTGTGTCTAAGAGCTCTTGTATCCTGTGGTATGGTTGTGGAAATGGCCACATCTTTCACTTTATGTCATCCAACATATGTCCGCACAGCGGCTGAGTAGGTACGAGGTAATTTTGCCTTTAAACCCTAATTTGGAAATAGAATATGCCTCCCCCACTTTAGGCCCAGCCCCAATCCTGAATGCTCTCTTGGGACTCAAAAATGAGGAGGATGAGGTAGCCCCACAACATGAATGTATTGAAGCTATACAGCAGGACACCTCACCCAGGGAGGATGTTTGCTCGAGTGCAATCCTGGTAGCTCAAAATGTGTTTGTAGATGGGTCTTTCTCAAGACCAAATGACCACAATTATGCTCGATATGCTGTGGTCCAGCTCCCTAACATTGTACTCGAGGAAAATCCAGTCCCATTTTAATCTGAACAAGCAGCTTACAAACAAGAGGCCACTATCCAGATGCCTTCTCTAGCCCCTGAAAAACCTTTACTTGACCAAACACTCTCAGAATTACAAACATATGCCACTGAAACTGACATAAAACAATGGAAAATTGCAGGTGTGCAGAAAAGTCCAGAGAGTCTGGGCTTGTCTGCCAAGAGGGGAGACCATGTCTACCTACAGCTAATGCCCCATTGTTTATCGCTCAGTACCATGGGGTGGGACACAGAGGCTGGCAGATGACATGCGAATTACTGGATAACGATTTTTTTTTGATTGCAAAATCATATGCATCCGGAACAACCCAAGAAATCCACACAAAGCAAAACATGAACACTTGATATATCCATCCACACCATTCACTCATTTACAGATTGATTTCACCCAATCTAAAGAAGGTTAACTAGGACCCCAAGAAGCAAGGCAATGGCAAAGACAAAAGAGGTGAAGAAAAGTAGTGAAAATCCTCGAATAGTGAGTGAAGAAGGTGGTCAAGTCTCTAAAAGATGACCTTGCTTATTTCACCACAGACTTCTGGGAAAGCGTCCTGCTTCCTGTTCCTGATCACTCTGTGTTCCTACCCACCTGGGTCATAACCAACTGTATATATCATCCAGAGGACTTGGGAACCTTAAAATGCATATGTGGGTCACCTCAGAACCATCTGATCTAATCATACACATTCAAGACATAAGAGAGATATACAAGCTGAAGGAAATAAGGAAGACAGTTTCACTGATGGGTTGCTTTTAGTAAAATTTAAATATAGCTATGCTAATAAAGCTTACCTCAGTATGTATTACAATAAGGAAACTACATATGTTACAATGAGGGGAAAATTAGCCATCTGAAGTCATGGCTCAAAGAGGGTATTGTAATAGAATGTATAAATAACTGACTTCATTTTCTTTAAGTAGAAAATAACTTTTGAATGCATGTTTTGACATAACTAATAGTTTGCATAGAAACACACCCTGTAAGTCATTATGGTTAAGCTGATTCACGGAGAAGCCTGTTGTGTAAGCAAAATAATCAGCTAGTGCTTGTTAACTAAAATAAGCATGTTTAAATCATGATAAGAAAGGTACTGAGTTTGTATAACTTTTATGCCATGTACACACGATCGTTTTTTCCGATGAAAAAAGTCCAACAATCGTGTGTTGGCCCCATCTATTTTTTTACACCAATGGAAAAAAGTCCGAACAGGTTTTAAATTTTTCCGATGGAAAAAAAAACACGATAGGAAATTCCGATCGTCTATGTGGAACTCCATCGTAGAAAAATCCACGCATGCTCAGAATCCAGTCGACGCATGCTCGGAAGCATTGAACTTCCTTTTTTTCGGCTTGTCGCGGTGTTTTACGTCACCGCGTTTTGGACAGTCAGAATTTTAGTCTGATCGTGTGTAGGCAAGACTGATGAAAGTCAGCTTCAATCGGAATTCCGACGGAAAATTCCATCAGATTTTATTCCATCAGAAATCTGATCGTGTGTACACGGCATTAGAAATATGTGCATTAAAACACAGCCCCTCCCTTCTTTCTTTTGCATATAAGCCATGGTAGTATTCCGTAAAGGTCAGAGACCTTAAGAACACACTCAAATTTGTTTCCCTGTGTCTTATTTGGTCTCTCACGAATTCGAGGGTCACTGAAGCTCTTTCTGCATTACCTGAAGTACACCTGGGTGGTGTATTACCTCTATAACTAGGCCTCTAAATAAAAGATCTGGAAAAAAGCCAGTCCTCTGTTCCTAATGGGAATGTTTGAGAAATCCTATCGCTTGGAAAAATATCTAGCTATGCAAAGACTGTACATACAAAAAACTGAGGCTGTGCCTTGCTGAGAGGGGCTAGGCCTGAGAGAGAATTACTGTCTTATTTTGCCAGTCTAATTGTCTGAAGGGTTGTAGCATAACCCTATTGTAATGGCTATAAAGATCCCTGTATGATAGAGAATAGAGACTGCAATTATACTCTATTGTGTCTCATGTGCCAAGTGGCAAAAGATCATTGGGAGTGTTGGACAGCTAAAACATTATGCATTTTATATGGTGTGCTTACGATTTAGCTATCCCACACAGATAATAAAAATCTATTTAAATACATTTTACCAGGAGGTATTTGAACAGGGTCATCCAGGCATACATCTTTTTTATGAAAGCCTGTAGGAGAGCCTGTAAGCTATAAAACACAGGTTTTGTTGCCAAAGCCTTATGAAAGAGCTAAAAAAAATAGAACCCTGGCACAGAAGAAAAGCAAACAAGCTAAAGAGTAATGCAGTCTAATTCTGAATAATGATTATAAAAAATAAAAAAAAAGTATGAAAGGGTAAATATATTTTAAAACTTACCTTTATTTATCTTTAATTGTTGCTTCAGATTTTCAATGTGTATGGAATGAGATTCCATCTCCTTTGTATACTGCTCCAACTGATCAGTGAGCATCTTAATGTGGTTATCCCTCTCCTGCACACCCTATTATAAAATCAAAATAATACAATGAAGAAAACAAAAAACAGTGGATATAAATAGCTGTTTTTTTCTAGCCAGTTTAAGTCTTTTTAAGGTACCTGTTGGAGAGCAAGAACGCTGCTCTTGTCTGCATCCATCTGAGCAACCTTCAATTTTTCCCTCAAGTTGTGAACCATTTGTTGACACGCCATAATTTCTTCATCTTTAGATGCCAATATTCTCTAAAATAAAGATTTTGTTAATATTCTGATGGCAAAACATACCTGATCATGTTGTTATCCAAATTAACAGATATCTTACTTTCCATTCTTCTACTTTTGTATTAACTGCTATCATAACCGGATCATCTTCCTCGTTCTTTGCCCTCAGCTGTTCTGTTAGGTCTATAACCTGCAGAAGCAAGTGTAACAGATGGTATATAGTGAGTATAATTCTACATGAAAAAAAACATCTAAGGATAACAATACATTTGCCCCTACAGATGCAAAAAATAAAAGTTGCTACCCGTTATTTAAATGTTACAGTGTATCACTGCTATCAGCCAGGGTATATGAACCCAATGGCTGGGTGGGGAACTGTAAAATACCAATGATAAGCACTAATCCATGAATTTTACTTATGAAAACAAGTATTGTGACTGACCTGGAGCCTGTATTGCTCCTTCTCCTTCCTCAGCTGGTCCATAGCACTGTCAGTATGTTGTACCATGAGTTTCATTTTGCTGTATTCATCGGTCATTTTCTCCATTTCATGTACAGATTCTTCCATGTGTTTTGTCATTTCTTCGTTTTGGCTTTCCAGCCTTTCATTGGCCTCAGTCAAGCTCTGATGTGTGAAAGACAAATGTTATTCAAATAACCTAACCAAATATGATACCCAATAGAATATCTTGTCCAGTTTAATACTTTGGACCACTGAATAGTCTAACATGTTCGTAAAATTCTTGATGTAGCGGGAAGTGATAGTAAATGTGGTAAAAGACGACCAAGGTTGGCTCACCTGTATCTCATTAAGGTATTGTACCAGCTCCATGTTCTTCTTTGAAATGACAGTTTTGTAGTCTTGACCCTCTCCACGGGACATAAGAGATTCCCTCTGGGAATCAATCTGTCTCTGGCAGTCTATAACATCTTGTCGTAGTTGTTCATTCTGTTGACCAGAATTCATGGGTCATGGTCAAACATAAAAAACATTTATTCCTAATCTAATTTGCTACCAGATTTAGTGCTAGCGCTTGACACAACTGCCCAATACATCACCTTCTTCTTAAGTAGTTTTTTCTCCAAAAATTAAAGTAATGTGAAAAGGAAAGTAACATATTTATGGTTAGACAAAAGTAAAAAAAAAAAAAAAAAAAAAGAATTAAAAAGAGAAAAAAAAAAAAGAAAGAAAAATCGAGTACAATAGTTACAAAACAACAAAAACAGGTCTAAATTCAAATCTAATGGGCATTAATAGTGGTTCATTAAAACACCAATATCAACATCCTGATAAATTTCACAATGACCAATCCGGCAGAGAAGCTTTTAAATGGCATTGGTTACTAACCTTTTCCTTTGCATTCAAATATGCTTTAAAAAGAACCACTGTAGTGGCAAATATGGTACCTTAATTGTGCATAAATATAGCATTCTATAGCTACTGCAGTTTCTAAAATGTGTTCTTACAGACATAATTAGGACATTTTGCTGAATACTCAGAACATAGTGGATACCAGTTTCAGCTTTTATGTTCTAAAAAATTCAATTTCAACTGATTGTTCTATAACTAAAGAACCTTATGTGCAATACAAATCAATCAGCAAATTAATAAATCAGAATGAACATCTTATAAATAAGATAATATATATATATAAAAAAAAACAAAAAAAAACAAACACACACATTAATTAAAAAAGCTTTCTATATACGGTACATTATTTCATCATTCCAGTCCTCTGTATGACAATGTCTGCTTATATTTCCCTGTATTATAAAACATCTAAAAGAAGTTCAACTTTATCAGGTACCAACCTCTCTTCTTAATTTGCTGTTTTCATTATCGGTTTCTTCATTTCGGAGAGCCAGCTGAAAACATGTACAGTAACCATAAAAAAAAGAAAAGAAAAAAGAAGAAAATGTTTAGGACTACATAGAAACAGTACCTGGTTCCTATGTGAATGCTTTTTTTCGCCCCAAACACTTATTAAAAAAAAAAAAACCTTATAGTAACTCCTAAAAATAAGCAACAGCTATAGCCATCTTATTTTTATTTTTATTTTTTTACAAAATTAGCCACCCAGTTACATACAAAATATAAATAAAAAAAAACACTGCCTATTCCGCCAATTATCCTGCCTCCGAAAAAAGCATATGGACCACCCAAACAGCTGAAACAAATATACAGCAACGGTTTTACCTGTAAAAAGATAAAGTGAGGCACACACTAGTAATCTACCCACCCCTGTTGTACTATGTAGTCTCATAGTATTAGGAGAATACTAGAATCTCAGCAGGTTCAGCAGGAACTGGCCAAAAATTGAACCATGTATGGGCAGGCTGAATGTACCCAAGTTGATCGACCACCAAAACCCCTCTACCCCCACCGGTAGAACACAATGGATATGAGGGAGGGATCCCCCTGATCAACACTGACCTGTGGTTACAGGGGAAAAAAATTGCTCCTTCTATGGCTGGCCTAACACTTTTCCGAGCCTAAAGTTCTGCAGAATTTGTACTAGAGCCATGCCTACTATCTGTCCACCCATAGCTCTCTACCTCCTAAAAGCCTCATTGATCTGCAACAGTACTTCACATGGGAAGACACTCTTACATTAAGCATGCCTTAAACTTTGAGAGGGCATGCGTCAGGACAGTATGTGAGTTTTTTGTTAAAGGGGTGTTTCACCATAAAAACTATTTTTTTTATTAGACTGGCCCCCCACATTACAATACGATTAAGGCTATTATTTTTTTTGATGCTGTACATACCTTTGTACAGCATATTCACCCGTGGCATCCGGCTTGCGAGTCCCGCGGGAGTGGGCGTTCCTAACATGTCTGTGATTGACATTTTGACCAAAAACGAGCTCCCCCCCGTCGCGTAAGCCACGTCACGATTGGCGAAAGGAGCCGAACGGCGATGCGCATGCGCAGTATAGCGCCGACTCGTCGTTCGGCTCCTTTCGCCAACCGTGACGCGGCTTACGCGACGGGGGGAGCTCGTTTTTGGTCAAAATGTCAATCACAGACATGTGAGGAACGCCCACTCCCGCGGGACTCGCAACCCCGAAGCAACGGGTGAATATGCTGTACAAAGGTATTTACAGCATCAAAAAAATAATAATAGCCTTAATCGTATTGTAATGTGGGGGGCCAGTCTAATAAAAAAAAGTAGTTTTTAGGGTGAACCACCCCTTTAATTACACTAGTTGAATGGAAAATGCATTCTACAGTTCTTAAAGAAATACATCAGCAAAGAAGATCATTTTATTACATAAATAATTGCACCTCTGTGTTATTACAGTATATTTTGAGAATTTCCTCAATTCTGGTTAATAAAACGTTGGAACCTTAGAAACATGTGTTTTCAAAACTATTATACAACAAGACCAAAAATGTGCTAGCAATTACCAAGATTACAAAACAATTACTTGATCATTTCCAAAAAAATAAAATAAAAAGTTCCCGCCATTACATAATTTTGATAGTAGTGCAGACTGTACATATAATAGAATTGTGTGACAAAGTCACTGATGACAATCCTGGACCAATTATAGTATTATGTATAAGCCTGAAGTTGATGGCGAGTAAGGGCTTTCCAAAAAAGAAAATGAGTGCATCCAGCTGTCACATATGTTTGTTATTGCACTAAAAGATCTTTTCAGCTTGGAACATTTCTGGGTGAGAGCGTATTTCCTTTATTGCCAATGTGTTGCAGTTACAAATCAGGTCAGTCACAGCGGAAATAGCGCAGGTCCTAGCAACGCTGTAATGTGGATAGGCAGATGTCATTCTTGGTAAGATTAGATTTCTGGCTAAGGCCAACTTGGTTATAAAAGATATTTACTTTCATCAAAAATTAGATATAAACAAACCTATAGCAATGCGTGAAAAGCCGGTGTAAAGACTGTAAGCCATCATTCACGGTGCTGTACCATGTCATGATCATGCACGCTTTTCCTCTCTTTTTCAAAGAGGGTTCAAATACCAAAAGGCTATTTTCAGATCATCTTTAATGTGTGGGGGGTAAAGGTCCATACACAGGATCGGATTTTCCGACGGGAATTGTGTGATGGCAGGCGGTTGTCAGAAAATCCAACCGTTTGTATGCTCCATTAGAGAACTGTTGTCAGATTTTCTGCCAACAAATCTTGCATAGTATGCTTTAAAATTTTCCAACAACAAATGTGTGTTGTCGGATTATGCGGTCGTGTGTACTGAAGTCCTTCGGACAAAACTCCAAAGTACAAACACGCATGCTCGGAAGCAATTCTCACCATAACACAACATTAGCAGAAGTTTGGTGATGCCAAAGAGCTGAAAAACCATGTTGCTTTGTGTTTGTTGGCCTAGAATTCTTTGCCGTTTGTATGCAATACAAGTTCCTGGCCAACGCCCTTCAGACAAAAGTCTGAGGCTTTGTCCTCATGTGTACGAGGCTTAAGACTAGCTAAAATAGCCTGTTTACACAATCTGTCTGTGTTATCTTGGCTCTCAGCCCCACCTCTGGTGCTGGTATTGCTTCCTGTTGTCACTGGTCCAATGACAGCATTTTAGTAGCCAGTAAAAGTGCTCTCGTTGGAGGGGGGACAGTGGAAAGGCAAGGTTTAACAAAGCAACTAAACTGATTTTATTGGTAGCTTAACCACTTAACGCCCGCCGCACGACTATTTACGTCCACAAAATGGCACGGACAGGCAGAAGGGCGTATATATATGTCCTTGCCTTCTAGCGGGTGGGGGGTCCGATCGGGACCCCCCCTGCTGCGTGCGGATTCCCGCGGGGAGCGATCCGGGACGACGGCGCGGCTATTCGTTTATAGCCGCTCTGTCGCGATCGCTCCCCGGAGCTGAAGAACGGGGAGAGCCGTGTGTAAACACGGCTTCCCCGTGCTTCACTGTGGCGGCGTATCGATCGAGTGATCCCTTTTATAGGGAGACTCGATCGATGACGTCAGTCCTACAGCCACACCCCCCTACAGTTGTAAACACACACTAGGTGAACCCTAACTCCTACAGCGCCCCCTGTGGTTAACTCCCAAACTGCAACTGTCATTTTCACAATAAACAATGCAATTTAAATGCATTTTTTGCTGTGAAAATGACAATGGTCCCAAAAATGTGTCAAAATTGTCCTAAGTGTCCGCCATAATGTCGCAGTCACGAAAAAAAAAAAAAAAAAAAAAAAAAAAATCGCTGATCGCCGCCAATAGTAGTAAAAAAGAAATAATTAATAAAAATGCAAAAAAAATATCCCCTATTTTGTAAACGCTATAAATTTTGCACAAACCAAAATCGATAAACCATTATTGCGTTTTTTTTTTACCAAAAATTGGTAGAAGAATACGTATCGGCCTAAACTGAGGAAAATTTTTTTTTTTATATATGTTTTTGGGGGATATTTATTATAGCAAAAAGTAAAAAATTGAGAATTTTTTTCTAAATAGATGCTCTATTTTTGTTTATAGCGCAAAAAATAAAAACCGCAAAGGTGATCAAATACCACCAAAAGAAAGCTCTATTTGTGGGGAAAAAAGGACGACAATTTTGTTTGGGAGCCACATCGCACAACCGCGCAATTGTCTGTTAAAGCGACGCAGTGCCGAATTGTAAAAATGCCTTTGGGCATTTAGCAGCATATTGGTCCGGGGCTTAAGTGGTTAATAAAACAAGGCATTCAGATATTTTCATCACAATAATTTTGCTATATTCAAGGTGGTTTGGATAAAATAACTACCTTAAAACTCAGTAAACGGTTATAGCTATATGACAGGGATATTGAAAACATTTAATATTGAAGTTAACATACTGTAGAACGCAATTGCAATTCAACACAGCATGACTTGGAGGCAAGCCCAAAGTATCTACCCTCATAGCAATCAGCTTGATCTTTCAGACACAGAAGAGGAGATGCGGAGTGCACCGACAGGGAACCCCAGAAGAGGAGGTTCTGGGCCATTTTACTTTTGTGACAGAGTTGTTTTAAGATAACACAATACCCAGCAATCGGAGAGTACAGAACTAAAAAAAGACTTCAAAATTGTTATATCTTATGAAGAATCCTAGACTTTTCTAGCTCAAAATATCCAAACAATATCTATTTGAAGTAATTGTTTGAACATCATTAGGGCACCGAGTATCCTGAGAAATACATCACAAGTAATTTCTGTAATTATCTAGACTAGATAATCTAGAGTAAAGAATAGTTGTGGGTTTATTTCATACCTTTCTGAAAACATCTATAATGTGTAGTAACCAATAAGAAATTGGCTTGTGTAGTGCCGTTTTCCGATTGGCTGCCCTAGGCCAGACATCTTTGCACCCTTAAAGTGGCTATAAACCTCAAACATGAAATGTGAACAAAGCATATCCTTCCATAGTATGTACTTGTCTCAATTGAGCACCAAGTGTCATTTCTGTCTGCTGCTTTGGTCTGCTATCAGCACGAGTCATTTTTGATGAGTTTTCCAGACACCAAAAGAAAAACAGCGACAGCCTCAACTCTGTTCCTGTGTGAAGGGGCGTGTCCGTTCCCTCCAATCAGGCGTCAGAGATCTCCTAACTGAGCTCTGCAGAGTGTAACTTCAGCTCTCTGTCCCCTTTCTTCTGGACTCTCAGACCATCTTAAAAATTCATCACTTTGAACAGATGTAGAGTAGAGAGGGCTGCAGATCGACAGATACAACGTACATAGGAGGATTTATCTCTGTGCATCACCTGAGGCCAGATCACTTCACTGGGTATATGTAAGGGTTTACAACCACTTTAACAGATGACTGAAAGGCATAAGCATGGCTTTCTTTTACTCTCTAATATGAATCAATAAAGTAATTTTAGGAGGAAGCAACTGTGAGCATGGACAGCAGCTCAGTGTACAGTGCTCAGGGTGGAGTGGTATGTTTTTTTTTTTTTTTTCATCAACCAATTCTCAGAGTTGTATTTCTGTCACTACAATAACCAATTATGCTGCATGCCATGAATGCCTCAATTACTCTAATAGGCTAAAAACTTACCTCAAAAATACCTTTCACTGCCCTGTATGCATGCAAATCAGGCCATGGTATATGTATGCTTTCAGCACCTTAATGCAGCACAAACAATACAGCATGAACAATACAGTGTGAGACAAAGGAAAACAAATGCAGAAAGTGCTGTAGAGTTGTCTCCAATTTACTCAAGAAAGTAGAAATCGTATTTAGAGGACTCACGGGCAATATGTGTGAATTTACTTCAAAAAGGCAAGGATCAGCTCCTTCAGATCCCAAAGTCCTGAAGGAAAATGAAAGCTACTCAAGTGACTGTAAAAGTTATCATTGACTTGACTGACGTCAGTGAAATCCTGTGAGGAGGCACCTGTGCAGGTATGCAACCAAGCCAGGCTGTGTGCGTCAATAGACACACACAGTGGTTCAACCACAACTCCCTCTTCCTCCTCACAGGATTTGACTGACAGCAGCACACTCCTATGGTAGCCCCTGCTCTCAGTTTCTCCTGTGAGATGAGGAAAAAGAAGCAGCGGCACTGCAGCCATGACAGAGATGGATTAATGAGAGGACTCAGGTAGGTGTTTAGTGATGAGGGTGGGGGGTGGGGAGAGACATGTATTGGAATATTTTTTACCTTAGTGCAGAGAATGTATTAAAAGATAAAAAAAAAAAAAAACTTTTGAGTTTAGAACTACTTTAAATGCAGATCAAAACCTGCATTTATGTGGATGAGCTCTAAAAACTGCAAAATAAGCCATCCAAATAACAGCGACATTTACCAGTACACAACGTCTACTGCCAGAAATAATATGCATACGACTCACTTTTTCGTTAACTTGTTTCTCTTTTTCTAGCTCTTTTCTCATGTCTTTCAGTTCCCGCTCTCTCTGTCCCAACTGTTCTTCAAGTTGATGAATTTCTTCCCGTAAAAAACGTGAATCCCTAGTTCCGGTAGACAGCTGTGCCATCTGCATTTAATAAAAGGCCACACAGGGCAAAAACAGGATGAAAAATATAACAAGCAGACAGCATACACAATAACTACAGATGGAAATAAAGGTTGGTTTAGTATACAAGTTTTGTCATCTCAGCTTGCAGAGCTTGGATTAATTGAAAAAGGAGTTTACCAAAAATGTAAATATTGCAGAATATACAGCCTCATGCTACATAACTAATATCCATTTCATGCTGAATAAATTTAACTAAATTGTTAATGTACAGTAAAACTTCGAATTGCGAGTTATGCGGTTAACGAGCATTTCGCAATACGAGCACTGTATTTTAAAAAACGTGACGAGTGTTGTCTCGTAAAACAAGCACAATTCAGGCCAAAGCGGTGTGCAGTATCGCTTTTGGCCTGAGGTGGGGGGAGGCGCTGGAGCCGAGCAAAGCCGAACGTCGCCGTTTGGAAATGCACGAAAAGGCCTGAGGACAGCACGGCTGATCTCGGCAAATCTCGGGTATGAAGTCTTTTTTTTCGCTCTCCGGCGCCCCCACCTCTGGCCGAATGCAGTATTGCATCCCGTTGAAGTCAATGTGGAACAAATTATTTTAGTTTCCATTGACTTTAATGGGGAAACTAGCTTTGATATGCAAGCACTTTGTACTATGAGCATTCTCCTGGAACGAATTTTGCTCGTAATCCGAGGTTCCACTGTATCTTATTTAAAAACAAAAAAAAATCGGTCACAGGAGCTGAAGAACGGGAAGAGGTGTGTGTGAACACACCTTCCCTGTTCTTCACAGTGGCAATGTCACTGATCGTCTGTTCCCTGATATAGGGAAAGGAAATCAGTGACGTCACACGTCCAGCCCCGCCCCCTACAGTTAGAAACACATATGAGGTCACACTTAACCACTAGGGGGCGCTGTAGGGGTTAACTCCTAAACATCAATTGTAATTTTCACAGTAAACAATGCATTTTTAGCTGTGAAAATGACACTGGTCCCAAAAATGTGTCAAAATTGTCCGATGTGTCCGCCATAATGTCGCAGTCACGATAAAAAAAAAAAAAAAAAAATTAATAAAAATGCCATAAAACTATCCCCTATTTTGTAAACGCTATAAATTTTTTCGCTTATTGTGTTTTTTTTGTTTTTTTTTTTACCACCAAAAATATGTAGAAGAATATGTATCTGCCTAAACTGAGGAAAAAAAATGTTTTTTTTATATCTTTTTGGGGGTATTTATTATAGCAAAAAGTAAAAGATAGTGTTTTTTTTTTTAAATTGTCGCTCTATTTTTGTTTATAGCGCAAAAAATAAAAACCGCAGAGGTGATCAAATACCACCAAAAGAAAGCTCTATTTGTGGGGAAAAAAAAAAATTCAATTTTGTTTGGGAGCCACATCGCACGACTGCGCAATTAGTCAAAGCGAAGCAGTGCCGAATCGCAAAAACTGTCTAGGTCCTTTACCTGCATAATGGTCCGGGTTTTAAAGCGGGAGTTCACCCGAAAAACACCTGCGCACCGACGTTAGGCTACTTCCGGAAAATCGTGACGCGATGTATGCGACCGTCGGAAGCCTGTCAATCAAATAAAAAACGCCCAGTCCCGCAGCCCATACCCGGAAGCGGCGGAGAAGATCTCTCTAAAACGGTAAGTACTGCTTCGATTAAAAATAAAACACCCGATTCCCCTTGACAAAATGAGCCTCAATCTAATGTTAAAAATTTAGTTTTTGAATGAACCTCCACTTTAAGTGGTTAAAGAGGTTGTAAACCTTCCTGTTTTTTCATCCTAATGCATTCTATGCATTAAGGTGAAAAAACATCCGATAATTTCCGGCCCCCCAGTTTACTTACCTGAGCCCTCGAAAGTCTCCCGTCGAGAACGTGCTGGATCTCGGCCCAGTCTTCTCAGCTGTTCATTGGATAGATTTATAGCAGTACAGCCATTGGAAATGCTGACAATGAAATCCAATGACGTGGGCGCCGGGCCGAGTCTGGCATTCGTGTCTATGGACGCGAATGCTGGACTCGGGAGCATGCCCACAGGGTAACCCCCTTGGGAAAGCACTTCTCAGAGGGGGTTATCTGATGCGGGGATGAGCCAAAAGAGCCGCCGGGGGATTCCAGAAGACGCGGATCAGGGCCACTCGTGCAAAATGAGCTGCACAGCGGAGGTAGGTATGACATGTTTGTTATTTTTTTTTTTTTTTAAATGTTCGAACCTTTAGTATCACTTTAAGAACAGCAAAACTTTGGAATTCTCACATCTAACATGGCTTTCTGTAAAGTATACAAAAAGCAGATGTAATCCAGATAGTATGAACATTTTGGATTTAGCTTTAGGTCATTTTTAGAAAAGTGTCACAAGAACGCATATATAACACATATTAAAACATCTGTCAGAGCTTTATATGTATCCAGTTTCCAACATGTGGATGCAGTTTTCATTGTATGACCCTGCTTAGAGTGATCACATCATTAATGGAATTAATTCAGAACGCTCAACATAAAAGAAAAAAAAGAAAAAAGAAAATATACAGTATGGCACAAAGGTGGGTTCTAATGTATTGCCAATATACTGGGTCGTTTTGCCGCCGCTATTGCGCTTAAAATAGTGCCTGCAAACCGACCCGAAACCGCTGCTGCTGTGTCTCCAGTAAGAAAGCCCCGAGGGCTTTCACAATAGAACAGTACGCTAAGGACCGTTCTCATCGGTTAACCAATGAAGCGGACTAATGGTCGGATGTGCCTACACACCATCAGTTAAAAAAACAATCGAGTCCAACGTGGTGATGTAAAACACAACGACGTGCTGAGAAAAATGAAGTTCAATGCTTCTAAGCATACGTCGACTTGATTCTGAGCATGCGCGGGTTTTTAACCGATGCTTTTGCATACTAACCATCGGTTTTGACCTATCGGTTAGGCGTCCATCGGTTCAATTTTAAAGCAAGTTCTCTTTTTTTTGACCGCAGAATAACTGACCGATGGCGCCCACACACGATCGGTTTGGACCAATGTCTTTTTTCATCGGTTTTGACGGACCGTGTGTACAAGGCCTAAGAGGGCAGTGAAAAAAGTCCTGCTAGCTGCATCTTTGGAGCGGGGAAGGAGCGGTGTGGATACCGCTCCTCCACCGCTCCTGCCCATTAAATTAATGGGACACTGTGGCTATACCACCGGAAATGCGTCTCTGCAGAGGCGCTTTGCAGCGGATTTTAACCCTCTCGGGCCGCTAGCAGGGGGTTGGCCGAAAAGCGCAGCAAAATTGGCGGTAAAGCGCTGCTAAAAATAGCCACCCAGTGTGAGAGAGGCCTTCAGGTGTGGAGGAGGAATACTGGTAAACCTTTCAGAAAAAAAAATCCATACAAACCCTGTAGCAGCAACCAAAAAAAAAGGGAACTAGTTTTTCCTTCCAAGATGAAAAACTATCCTTTCAATGCCATACAAAGGCTCTTAAAGAAAAATAAAAAAATAAATAACAAATTATAGCAAACGCTCTGGTATGCTTCTTTTGTTGCCAATTAGAATAATCCTATTACAAAAAAATACTTTCCTAATAAAGTGCTCCACGATACAAAAAAAATAAATGAATCTAACGAATACAAATGAAAATTACATCAGTAAAAATGTAGCAGGGATTTTTGAAAGCAAGCAATTGTCAGGGTCTCCGCTCAGCCGTCGGCTAATTGCCAGCTCCTATCTCTCTACAGTGACTCATCTGTTGATGATCTGGCTCGTCAGTCCTGCCTACTTAAGCCTTCCAGTTTACTTGCTCTCTGCCTTCGCCTTGGTCAACATCACAGAGACTTTCTCCTGCGTTCCTGTTGAAGACTTTGCTTGGATGACATCCCTTCTGGCTCCTGATCCTGCTTGCTGTTCTACTACATTCATCTCTGGCTCCCTGACCTTTGACTTGTCCGAGTATCCGATCCGGTTCCTGAATTCAAGTTTTGACTATGCTTACTCTATTTATCTTTTTATTATTAAACAAGTGTGATTTACTGTACTTCTGTCTCGGTCTGATTCATGGTTTCTGACAGGAATATAATATACCTCAATTTCATTTTCCAGTTGCTTGATTTTACTCCTTAGTTGATTTTCTGTTTAAGTAAGAAAAAAAAAAAAAAAAAACAGAAATTGATTAGGTATTAAAATGTTTTTAAGTCCATAATTAAAAGAAAGAGAAAGAGAGATCTGAAGTATTCATCGCTCCCCAGAAATCTCGTTAGACAAGGAATTGTGGCATCATGCCCTGCAATGTACTGCTGTACAAGGAATTACAAGGACCTGAAACCAAGAAAATTCAGTATACAGTTGCAGGTTTTGGGATTTTTTAGGTGCATTTTAGAAGCATTTTAGGAAAGTTCGATAAAAATAATTTATATTTATTTCAAACATTTGTTTAAAAGGTATTATGTCCTCATAGAAACAATGTAATACAGTAGGCTCATAATACAGTATTAGTACAGAAATATTAGCATTGTTGTTCCCAACATGTTTTCGCCCTGAAACTGGGCTTCCTCAGGGGATGCTGTTCACTTGAGATTAGAGCCTTCTAATAAGAAAGATATGAAAAACATATACGTACTATAAGTATCACAGAGTGGTCCATAAATCAAAAAACAAAAAACACACATAAAAATAAAACAATATACACATACCTGTTGCTTTTATGTGTGTGTTTTGGGGAACTACGTTAATATCGCTGTACTAATAAGGACTGTATTATATGAATCTACTGTACTGTATTACATTGTTTTTATGAGGACATAATGCCTTTTAAACAAATGATTAAAATACAATTATTTTTATCACTTTCCTGGATGTTTGCTAAAATGCTTAAAAAATGCAGCTAAAAAACAAAAAAAATGCAACTGTATACAATATTGAGGGATGTGGTGCTAGAACTATGGTCCCCTGTCCAGGATAAACTGTGTCCAAATAAATTTAGGCATCCACCAGCGGAATGTGCAGAAAAGGGGTATAAGCTTAATGACAGAAGCTGGCAAAGATCCATATTTTTTTTTTTTTTACATAGTAAATTAACCCCTTTATTTCTAACACTGGAGAATGCAAAATCTGGTGAAGCTCTGCACAGAAACCAATCAGCTTCCAGGTTTTATTATCAAAGCTTAATTGAACAAGCTGAAGTTTGAAGCGGTTTAGCTACCATGCACTCTCCAGTTTTAGTAAATCAACCCCATTGGGTCTCTCCAAGTTGGTCCACCCTTGCCCAGATCTTCACTGACAATCAGTTAAAAAAAATAATGTGATAATAATGATGTGAACCATCTCCATAGAGGGCAATGTAAAATCATCCCTCCAGCGTCTTAGGGGCTGCTGCGGCGTCGCGCTTCAGGCGTATATACGCCTAGGTGTGAACAGAGCCTAACAGTCAAAAGCCAAGTAGGATGATCACAAACCTGGAGCAAATGTCAGACTATGGTGACGGCTAATAGAGTAGTGATAGAAATCCCTGGAGAAGAGCAGCCCAATACAGTGACACATTACTGTAGGTCTAGTAGTAGAACTGTAACTACAACAATGTATTGCAATTCATGACAGATATTCCAATGCAACCAAAATGTATTTACCAGGCCTTCTTACCAGTTTTGGCTTGCTCTTCTCCTGCCTTTTCTGCCTCTTCTAAGGCAAGGTCTACCTCCTGAGATTTCATCTGAAAGTTCAAAAAAACAAAACAAAAAAAACAACATTATCAAAAATGAACATAGCCCTCAAAATTATAAATCAAACTTTAGCCATTTGTTTTTAATAGATAAGAATCATAGTTTATTTTTTTACTATTTCTCACCAGGGAGATTTCACCTCACTTCCTGACCTTCTTACACTAGGAATAGGGGGGGGGGGGGAAGGCCAAGACTGGTATTGTGAGAGGACGTGTCTCACACAGCTCCGCTACTGAGAGCGTCCAGCTGACTACTACTCTGGTGCACCCCTCGATCGATCCGCCAGCCCTCTGCACAAGGGGAATGACCTAAAATAGGAAGGACGAGGCGGCAGGTCTGGACATCCAAGATGGCGCCACAGTGGCCCTTTGCACAGCGCACATCACGTGCCCAGGAGAAGTACAGAGATGGGGGAAGCAAAAAACACCTTCAAACACCAAGGTAAGGAACAGCCCAAAGATATGTTATATTATGGCCAAAAATTTTGGGGGGAGTGTGGATACAGAGCAGGAGGAGGCTGCAGAATCTCTATGCCAGCATGTGCAGGTGAAGCAGAAGCAGCCTGAGGAGCCCACGATATGCCGTGCCCTCAGACCCTGTGCTGCATGAGCCTGAACAATCCACTTTGGCTGAAATATTGCAGTCAGTACATATGTGCACAGCCTCAGGCAACACCATAAAAGATCAATTCGGGTGCCTGTGGGAAGAGGTGTCACTGCTGCGACAAGACCTCCAAAAGATCGGGGAGTGGACAATTGCAGTGGAAAGCAGAGTCAGCGATATTGAAGATAAACGACCTCTGCTGGTTCGGGAAGCCCACACGGCCCATCAACTGGCAAAGGAAACCAACAAAAGGGTGCATGATATGGAGAATTATCTACGCCGCAATAATTTTGGCATCGTGGGCCTGATCAAACGGAAGGAAGGGTCACGACTACTTTTGTGGAAAGCTCACTGATAGAACTTTTTTGGTAAAGACGCCTTCTACACTTTCTTTACAGTGGAGCGAGCCCATCATACTCAGGGCCATCCGCTCCCAGCTGGCTGTCCTCCTCGACCAATGCTGGCCCATCTTTTGCACTATAGAGATCGGGAAGTGGCACTGTGCTGTGCATGGGAGCACACCAACGCTTAAAACAATGGGGCCAGAGTATCCTTCTACCCTGATTTCTCTGCGGAGGTGCAGAGATGACAGGCAAAATTTTAAGATGTGAAGAGGCGACTGCGGAACCTGTAATTATCCTATGCGATGTTATACCCTGCAAAGCAGCGTGTCACGGCCGGTAGGCAGACACATTTTTATTTTTTTTAATACACAAAAAAAAGAGGCCTCAGCATGGTTGGATCGTAATGAGCAAGCTCTACAACACCGTCCTGATGCAAAAGATGGAGACTGATGCTTATTCTTCCTTTCCTGTACCAGGTTAAGAAGTGGGTCACCTGTTGCTTTCGTCGGCTTATGTTTTTGGCTCTTTGAGCAAGTTAATATTTTGCTTGGGAACATGATATTGTGTACTGAGCCCAAAACTACACTGTGGTTTAACTGACAGTTTTGCTTTTTCAAATCGTAAACAAACTGTGTACACACTTCTGAATTTTTTTCACACTCGTTTGGTCCGCCATGTTGAACAGGCCTACTTTTTGTTTTTCTCCTTTTTTGTGTTTCTTCTGGATACATTTTGGGACACAAGCAAGTTCCTACCTAGGAGCTCTCTAAAGTTGGCACTATTGTGCCTAATTGTTTTAAGTCATTGTTGACAGCCCTTTATAATGAGCAGTGCAGCATGATGGGCAAGTTTGAAGGTTTGCTCGGTTGCAATAGTATATATGCCAATTGTTAACAGACAGAATGGTCTCAACATGATAGCAGATGTTACCACAGACGATTGCCACGGATTGTCTTATTACTTGAACATCCCAGATGACTGAGGTCCCTGTGATTTATTGGAACATTTGTGGACTCAGCACCCATCTTAAACGCATGAGGTTTTTTTCCTGCTTTAAAAAAAAATTCATCCTGCCATTATTTGTTTTCAGGAAACCTACCTGACTGTGGACTCCTGGGGATGCATGAAATACCCTTGGGTGGGATGGGCATACCACTCCGCTCACATTTTCCCAGGTTGTGAGTGTTCTGGTATATGGCTCCTTGGATTACTAGGAATACAATGCAAATTTTTTTCCTGAATTGTATTGTTGTATTGGGGTTTTACAGTGTATCTTGGCTTGTACCGTATAGACTCGAGTATAACCTGTTTTTCAGCACATTTCTTTGTGCTGAAAATGCCCCCATCGGCTTATACTCGAGTCTGTGTCCATCTGCAGCCGTGTGCACCTGATCTAACGGCGCTGTGACGTCAGTCTAGTTGACAGCTGTGCAATTTAAAGGGGTTGTAAAGGAAAAAAAATGTTTTTCCTAAATAGCTTCCTTTACCTTTGTGCAGTCCTCCTTCACTTACCTCATCCTTCCATTTTGCTTTTAAAAAGTCCTTATTTCTTCTGAGAAATCCTCACTTCCTGTTCTTCTGTCTGTAACTCCACACAGTAATGCAAGGCTTTCTCCCTTCTCGTGCGTAGCCTCTCCCCGTCGTACGTGTTACATCCCGGTGGATGGGACTTCTTCAGCGTGGGGTGAAAGAGGATAACAAGACGTCCCAATAGTGTGTTTAAATAGCGTGTGGTTGCCATAACAACCAACCACACCTGCTAGCCTCGGCTCCTCCTTAAACACACTATTGGGACATCTTGTTATCCTCTTTCACCCCACGCTGAAGAAGTCCCATCCACCGGGATGTAACGCGTACGACGGGGAGAGGCTACGCACGACGTCACCCACGATCGCTTTCTCGTGTATCACGATCGGATACACTGTGTTTTTAATGCCTTTACTTCAGCACTCAGTTCAGAGTGCTTTTACATGCGAGTTGTTTTTGGTCTTATTATAATAAACGATCGTTTGGCTTCAGAGAGCACTAGATTTTCCTCTTCCTTTTTTACATGCCCTGAATGCTCCATCTTATTCGTTTATCTGGCTGCTGTTGTGAGATCTTGTCTCTACATACTGCTGACATCCCTGAGAACAGGAAGCTTGCTGTGCTATATTCATGCTGATTAACCCTTTGTTGGTCTGGGTATTAAGGTGAGAGGCCATCCTTTCCATATGGTGGAGGTTTTCTTCTTTCCTGAACATCACTCCTGGATTGTGTGTTTTTTGCACCTACCTTTACTGTTGGACTATTTATATTGCACCAGAGCACATTATGGACTTTCTTTCTATTTTATACTATAGTATTATGTAATTTTGCGTTGCACTATTTTCACTGTAGACTTTCTGCATATCACAGCGTTGCCAACTTTCTGCATATCACAGCGTTGCCAACTTTCTGCATATCACAGCGTTGCCAACTTTCTGCATATCACAGCGTTGCCAACTTTCTGCATATCACAGCGTTGCCAACTTTCTGCATATCACAGCGTTGCCAACTTTCTGCATATCACAGCGTTGCCAACTTTCTGCATATCACAGCGTTGCTGGCTCTAGCCATCATTGACCTATAGTAGTGAAGGAGTAAACCATACAGGTTAACTCAGAGTTAAACTTTTGCACATATTTAGCAGCAATAAACCAATTGTTTAATAAACCCCTGAGATGAAAGATTTCTCACAAACACATAAAATCATGGAAACATACAAACCTTCATTATAGACTGTGTAATTCGAAAAATCTGTATCAAATTTTCATTCGTCTCCCCTTTTAAGTCTGTGCTAGTCACCTGTAAAACAAAACAGTTGTGTAGTTATTACTATTCCGATGACCACTTGGAGTTTAGAAACAGGGAAAAGTTTATTTGCAGGCTTAGATCTGTTTCAAGTGTAATCCACCTTGAACGGAAGGCGGCACCTAAAAATGAATGCAGACACCCTGCTGGGCTGAGATCACAAACCTGCGATAAGGTTTTCAACATCTTTTCTGCCAATCTTTCTTGATTGGGAAGAACATCTGGATCCACTTTCATGAGCTTCCCCCAATCTAAAGCAGGAGCCATCTTTATTGGCTATCTTTCTAGAAAAATAAATAAAAACACAAAAGAATTCATTTACTATTTACAACCAGAGTCATGTTTGTTAAAAAGCAGTATTAAACCCCAAACCAAAAAAAGTATCATATTGCAGCTTGCCAATCATTAGATGAAGTGTCTGCATTCATTTTCTTTTCTTTAGCTTTTTTTCCCCTGGTGATCTGGCCAGTAACATAACTCCTGTATTAGTCATACACTGCTCTGGGTGAATGAGCACAGGAGGCACAGCAGCATTGTCAATTTGGGGGAAGGGGTGTGTTAAAGGCCAAGTACACCATTAGGAGTTTGTTACAGCCATATTTACATGCTGTTGCTAGCACTCCCCACTTTGTGACAGCCATCGGGGGATCTTCTCCCTTCTCTAAAGGCCGCTGTCAGCTGACATCACAGAGCCGGCCAGCCCCTGAAAAGATCCTGACTATATAGTTGATATCCAACAAGAAGCCAGGACCGGCAGCTGGCTCAGCCTCCCAGCGATCCACCAAAAGCCTGAGCCATATTTCTCTTTTGGACCCCTTTCACACTAAGAGCGTTTATAGCATTAAAAATAGCGCTTGCAATCCGCCCTTAAAACAGCTGCTCCTCACACTCCAGGCTGAAAGCCTGAGGGCTTTCACCCTGGAGCGGTGCGCTGGCAGGGTGTCAGAAAAAGTCCTGCCAGCAGCTTCTTTGGAACGCATTAGCAGCAGTGATCTCACTGCTGCTAATGCGCTCCTGCTCATTGTAGCGGCGCATTGCGGGTGATTTTAACCCTTTCTTGGCTGCTAGCGGTGGGTTAAAAGCGCCCCGCTAGTATCCGAAATGCGCCGAAAATCCGACTGTAAAATAGCAGCATTTTACCGCCGATACTATGGGCGGCACCAGTGTGAAAAGTGCCAAACTCCAGCCAGCATTTTTAAATTGGTTACAGAAACACTTTTTATGCACCCTTTTGTGATAAATGTTTTATATAAATAGATAAATGCTGGTCATTGTAAGCACCCCTGTAAGTGATATATGGTTTGTTTCAATCCTCCAACACAGGGTTCTCAAACGAGTGGCCCTCCAGCTGTTGCAAAACTACAAATCCCATCATGCTTCTGCCTGTGGGAGTCATGCAAAGTTGTGACTGTCAGCCTTGCAATGCCTCATGGGACTTGTAGTTTCGCAACAGCTGGAGGGCCGCAAGTTTTTCCAGATAAAGTAGCAGTTAGAGCAGGGGTCTCAGTTTGGTCTGTTAAAAGGAAGTTTAAAAATAACAGACTTACAGATGAAAATAAAGACAAAAAAAGGGATTTTTAATACAGCTTACCTGTAAAATCCTTTTCTTGGAGTACATCACGGGACACAGAGCGGCATATTCATTACTATATGGGTTATATGGAGTACCTTCAGGTGTTGACACTGGCAATCTCAAACAGGAAATGCCCCTCCCTATATAACCCCCTCCCATAGGAGGAGTACCTCAGTTTTGTAGCAAGCAGTATGCCTCCCAAAATGGTCCCCAAAAAGAGGGGTGGGAGCTCTGTGTCCCGTGATGTACTCCAAGAAAAGGATTTTACAGGTAAGCTGTATTAAAAATCCCTTTTTCTTTATCGTACATCACGGGACACAGAGCGGTATATTCATTACTATATGGGATGTCCCAAAGCAATGCTCACAATGAGGGGAGGGAGAACATCTCCAAGACAAAAGGATTTAATTTAGAGATATACTCAAATCATAATAAATCCAACTTAGTTGAGAAAAATAATTTTAAATTTTAAATTTAACTCAAAAGGGAGCCCCCGGAATCCGAGGGTCTCAAACTGCAGCCTGCAGCACTGCCTGCCCAAAGGCTGTATCAGTATTCCTTCTTACGTCCAACTGGTAGAATTTTGTAAACGTGTGGACAGAAGACCAGGTTGCCGCCTTGCAAACCTGAGCCATAGAGATCTGGTGATGTGCTGCCCAGGAGGCGCCCATGGCCCTAGTAGAATGAGCCCTTAATGATACTGGAGGAGGCAACCCTTTCAAGCCGTAGGCCTGAGTGATTAACTGCTTAATCCACCTAGAGATGGTGGACTTTGCAGCTGCCTGCCCCTTCTTGGGCCCATCCGGTAAAATGAACAACACATCCGTCTTCCGGATCTTCTCTGTAGCTTTAAGATAGGCCTTCATGGCCCTGACAATATCCAAGGTATGCAGCAACCCTTCCTTTCTGGAAGTAGGTTTAGGGAAGAAGGATGGCAATACCAAATCCTGGTTTAGATGAAAACTGGATATAACCTTCGGTAGGAAGGAAGGATGAGGGCGGAGAACGACCTTGTCCTTATGAAAAATAAGATATGGTTCCTTACAGGATAAGGCTGCCAGTTCCGATACTCTTCTGGCGGAAACTATGGCAACCAAAAATACTAACTTCCTTGTCAGTAAAACCAAAGGAATTTCAGCCAACGGCTCAAAAGGTTGTTTCTGTAAACTTGACAGAACAAGATTTAAATCCCACGGACAAAGCAGGGATTTAACTGGAGGTTTAATACGTAAGACCCCTTGAAGGAAGGTCTTAACCAGCGAGTGGGTGGCCAGCGGCCGCTGAAACCACACTGACAGAGCTGAAATCTGTCCCTTGATTGTGCTTAATGCCAATCCCTTATCCACTCCTAGCTGGAGAAAACTTAAAACTCTATCGATGGTAAACTTGCGAGAAAGCCAAAGCTTGGACTCACACCAGCTTACATAGGCCTTCCAGACCCTGTAATAAATCACCCTAGAGACCGGTTTCCTGGCTCTGATTAGGGTAGAGATTACTTTCTGAGACAGACCTCTACCCCAGAGAATCAGGGATTCAGCTTCCAGGCCGTCAAATTTAGATGCCGTAAGGCAGGGTGGAGGATCGGACCTTGCGATAGCAGGTCTGGCCGTAGAGGAAGAGTCCAAGGGTCTCCCACTACCATCTTTAGGATGAGTGAGTACCATGCCCTTCTGGGCCATGCTGGAGCTACCAGGATGACTGGTATGTGCTCCACCCTGATCCTGCGCAGCAGGCGGGGTAGTAACTGGAGCGGGGGAAACGCATAAAGAAGTTTGAACTGATGCCAAGGGCAAACCAGCGCATCGGTTCCGCAGGCCATCGGATCCCTTGAGCGGGATATGAACCGGTCTAGCTTCTTGTTGAGTCTCGATGCCATGACATCCACGTCCGGCACTCCCCATCTTTGGCAGAGTGCTTGAAAGATTTGTGGATGCAGAGACCATTCCCCCGGCAATAGAGTCTGGCGGCTTAAGAAGTCCGCCTGAAAGTTGTCCACTCCTGGAATAAATATTGCCGATATGCAGGGCACATGAGCCTCTGCCCATAGGAGAATCAAGCTCACCTCTCTCTGAGCGGCTTGACTCTTGGTTCCCCCTTGGTGATTTATGTATGCCACGGCCGTGGCATTGTCTGATTGAATTCTCACCGGGAACCCCTGCAATTTTGACGTCCAAGCCCTGAGGGCTAGTCGAGCAGCTCTGAGCTCCAAGATGTTGATGGGCAACTGCTTCTCTGGCTTTGCCCAAGTACCTTGGCGAATGCAACCATCCAAAATTGCTCCCCAGCCCGTCAGGCTGGCGTCTGTGGTCACTATCTTCCAGGCCACTGGGCTGAAAGATTTCCCCTTCAGTAGATTCTGAGGATCTAACCACCAACACAGACTTTGTCGGACTCTTGATGAGAGCGGCAACGGGATATCCAAGGCCTGTGGCCTTCTGCTCCATGCTGACAGGATGGCTGCCTGCAGGATGCGAGTGTGGCTCTGGGCGTATGGTACCGCCTCGAATGTGGCCACCATCTTGCCTAGTAAACTCATACATAGGCGAATAGTCGGTTCTTTCTTGCTTAGAACCAGTAGGATTAATTCCTTGATGGCCTTGACCTTCATCAGAGGTAAAAACACTCTTTGTTGTTCTGTGTCTAATCTCATGCCGAGATATTCCAACTGCCTTGTGGGCTGGAATACCTTTTCTCGATTTAGGACCCAGCCGAACCTCTCTAGGTATTGGACCGTGAGGGCCACTGCTCGCTCCAAGCTGGGAGACGAGTGATCTATGACTAGGAGGTCGTCCAGGTATGCTAGGATCGTGACCCCTTGGATCCTTAGTTTGGCTAGGATTGGAGCTAGGACCTTCGTGAACACCCGGGGGGCCGTAGCCAACCCGAAGGGAAGCGCCACGAATTGGAAATGACGCGAAGCCACCATGAAGCGTAGATATCTTTGATGTGGCTGATAAATTGGAACATGAAGGTAGGCATCCTTTATGTCTATGGACGCCATGAAGTCGTCCTTTTGGAGTGTGGTAGCTGCTGACCGCACGGATTCCATCCGAAATGAACGGACCTTTAGGTATGCATTTACCATCTTTAGGTCCAAAATTGGCCTGACATCTCCATTGGACTTTGGGATGATGAATAGGTTGGAGTAGAAACCTAGCCCCTGTTCCAGGACTGGTACCTCTACCATTACTTCCTGGGAAAGTAGATGATTTAATGCCGACATTAATGCGGCTCCCTTCTCCGGATCGTTTGGAATCCTCGACTCCTGGAAATGAGGAGGAGGAAACCTTCGGAAATCTAATTTTTAGCCCGTGGCCACGGAAGACCGTACCCACTTGTCGGGAATGCTGGCTTCCCAAACCTCTGAAAAGAGTCGCAGCCTTCCCCCCACCTTCGTGGGTGGGGGCGTCCCTTCATAAGGTCGGCTTGGGGCCTGGTTTTGCTGGTTTGCGAAACCACTGCCTTCTGCCTCTAGCAGCCTGTCCCTGCGACTTGCTGTTGAAGCCGAAGTTGGCTTTCGCAGGAGGCCGTCGATACTGTTTGGCATTAGAGGGCCCCTGCCCAGGGGAGTACTGTCGTTTAAACGCAGGCCCCTGAAGCCTCTTCTTAGTTGGCAAAAGAGTACTTTTGCCGTTTGAAATGGTCTGAATGTATTTATCTAGGTCGTCTCCGAAGAGTCGTCCTCCATGGAAGGGGAACCCTACCAGGAGCTTCTTGCATGGGGGCTCGGCCTCCCAGCTTTTTAACCATAAGAGTCTTCTCATATGGATAAGGGATAACGATAAACGTGACGCTTGCTGGATAGAATCCTTAATCGCGTCTACCGTAAAGCATATGGCCCTAGGGACATCCGAAAACTCTTCTGCCTGCTGGGCAAGAATAAGTTTAAGCATCTGCTTAATTTGATCCGATAATGCTTGAGCAACCCCAATCGCAGCCACAGCTGGCTGCACTACTGCCCCTGCAGTAGTGAAGGAGTTCTTAAGTAGTGCTTCCAAGCGTTTATCAACCGGATCCTTGAACACCTGTATGTTTTCTACAGGGCATGTTAACGATCTGTTAACACATGAGATGGCTGCGTCCACTGCAGGAGTAGCCCATCTCTTGGAAAATGTATCTTCCATAGGATATAGGACAGAGAATCTTTTAGGTGGTAAAAAGATTTTATCTGGCTTGCTCCAGTCTTGGAACAAAACTCCCTCTAGCAGAGGATGGATCGGAAACACTGCATTGCTTTGAGGCGCCCTTAGTAAGCCCAAAGCTGAAACCGTCGACACTTGGAGATCTGGTACTGGCAAGTTAAATGCACTATGGACCAAGTCCGTTAAGGCTTGGATCCACCAGCTCTCCCCTTGGGAGACTGCTCCAGACTCCTCTGTATCCTGGTCTTCGATCCCCGAACCTACTTGGTCCTTGTCCAAGAGGTCGTCCAATTCCCCTGAGGAAAGGACCTCCTCTTCTGAGGGTCCACGCTCGGGCGACGGAGATCTAATCCGCTTACTGCCCCGCATAGCTGTGGCTATCATTTTTCCCATTCTTTTCTCCATCTCTCTTAAAGAGGCGAGTAATACCTCGTCCGTGACCATCTTAGGGTTGGACTGACCCGCGCCAGCTCCAGCCCCAGATCCCGATGGCCCCAAGGCTCCCTCTGGGGAAAGCAGCGGCATAACTTTGTCCGAGACCTCAGACTCTCTGGGGGAAGCCCCACCTCTTGTACCCTCTGACCCGGATGCCATGGTACAATACCGAGGTACACCTGCTAGCTTATTGGTACTTGGAACTATAAATAGTTAATTGCCCAAACACCTGTTTGGGGGATAAAAAAATGCCTCCTCTCCCCTTGATGAATTTTTTTTTTTTTTTTTTTTCAATTCTTTTCCTTTTCTTTTTTTTTTTTTTTTTTCAAATCCAGGAAAGAAAAAGCATTCTGTCCCCCTGAGTAGTATTGCCAAGAAAACTATTGAGATGGAAAAGAACAGCCTATTTCTAGGCTTGAAAACAGTCTTCTGAAGACTGTAATATCCTTTCTGGCCACTGTGTGTCCTCGGCGCCCCGTGCTGCCGCTCTGGTCTTTTCCTCCTCAGTTCCAATGTTAGAATGAGCTGTTGGAACGAAAAAGGAAGGGCCGCCCCTTCCTTAAGCATCTGACCCGCCCTTCCCCCCTCAGCTAAACGGCGCGAATTGCGCCTATAACAGGCTCTGAGGAGGAAGAACCGATGGAGCATCGCCTGGAGGCTTGCAGGTCAGCATAGCTCTCTGACACACACATTATATTACACAGGCCCCACTCAATGCTTTTCCAATACTACAAGGGAGGTCACTTCTTATGGGGAATAATACACATAGAGCCATCCTATCATTAAGATATGTGACTAGTTTGCCAGATGCAGCGCATAACTTTAGGCATGTCCCCTGTGACCCCCCAGAAAAAACCTGCTAAGAACCAAGTTCCGCAAGTTTTCCCCTCACTTACCTGCTCCATGCCGCAGGACTTTGCCAAGCAAGAGGCCCAATCTTCCCCCATCTCCATGGGGATGTCTAGACCTTCAGGCCCTGGGTTCCTATGAAGGATCCACTGTCCTGGGCCCATATAGCACTCTGGCAACAGAAACATTAGGCCCCCAAAGGTTTCTAAGTTCTGGGCCCAGGGTCCAGCTCTCTAAAAAGAAAAGCATTATGGGCTATACCCCAAGGGTTTGGGGTCCGGTTACTGACCACTTTAGCGCTGAGGCCTTTGGACAGAACCGGTTAGCTCACCTAATCCCAAGGATGCGGAGGCAAGCTAAACCATGACCAACACCTAAGACACTGGCGTAAAAACTGAGGTACTCCTCCTATAGGAGGGGGTTATATAGGGAGGGGCATTTCCTGTTTGAGATTGCCAGTGTCAACACCTGAAGGTACTCCATATAACCCATATAGTAATGAATATGCCGCTCTGTGTCCCGTGATGTACGATAAAGAAATTAGTAATACTGGTATCCGTGCAGATACTAAGCATTTGCACGAGTATTGGTACTTGTGCAAATGCTCCGATACCCGAAACCGATACTTTCAGCTGTCAGCAGGATTCCCCGACTGAAAGCGGTAATTATTGATTATTAAAGGGGTTGTAAAGGTTTTTTGTTTGTTTATTTTTTTAAATAACAGACATGTTGTACTTATCCCCTTTGTGCAAGGATTTTGCACAGATCGACCCTGATCCCCCTCTTCTGGGGACCCCCAGCGGCACTCCTGGCTCCTCCCCATATCAAGTGCCCCCCTTGGAGACCCCAATTCCAAGCGGGCACACTACCGAGTCCTGCTGCTGCATCCATTGACACAGGACTTGGTCTGGTCCCCGCGTCACTGAATTTGATTGAAAACAGCGGAAGCCAATGGCTGCTGTTGGTGCTGCCATCAGTCTATCCAATGAGGACCCGAGATAGCGGCTGGAGCTGCTGGGTTTGTTCTCGTCGCTGGAAAGATCTGGTTCCGGTAAGAAATGGGGGGCAGCTGCACTACAGAAGGTTTTTCACTTTATTGCAAAGCATACATTAAGGTGAAAAACCTTGAGGGTTTACAACCCCTTTAAGGAGCGGAGTGCTTGTGTCCTTAACAACCAATGACTCACTCAACTGTCAGTGGGGTTCAACTGTTGAAAGTTGAAGTGTAAACCAAGTCCCAGCAATTGTCAAAAAAAGAAAAAAAAAAAAAAAAGGGCAGCGGGAAATGTTTATCAACAACATGCTGAAACAGAAAGAAAAAAAAACATTGCTTCTTTTTGTATCTTTCTGTTTCTTCATCTACAGATCAAAGGGGTGAACTTTGATCTGCAGGTGAAACCACTATAAAGCAACCTGTCAAGCTAAATTCGTATTTTATGTTCCTCTGTTTTAACCCCTTATTAACCCGTAATTTATGCTAATCAACCTTTAATTAACTCCTTATTCTCCTTCTCCGTTTAATTACTACTTACCTGCTGCGTTTTATTTTTTCGTTCACTTTCATTTTATAAAACTATCAATAATAAAAAAAAAATTGTTTGCTTTGTTTAACATATATTTACATGTTTCACGTTGAAAAAAAAAAAAAAAAAAGAGAAGGATTGGTAGGCTGCAATATATTACATTAAGAAAGGATCTTCCCACATATGGCCAGGCTGAGATTTAGAGTAGCTCAACCAAAAGATTACTGGACCATTGACATTTCATTCATGTCTATGGATAAGGTGATCCCTTCTGTTTCTCCAGTGTATTAATACAAGTGGAGACATACACAAATGGTGCATTCAGGGGTAGTGTATATACAACATCGCATACTCAATCCTATCCGAATTAGCTAGAAACAGATCTGGCTCTCCAGATGGTGGAGTCCCTAAACAAAAGCTTAGCAGGCACAAATCTCCTTCTGACATTTAGCTCTGTCATTTCACAATACAGAGTAAATAGTGGTGAAAGCAGCAACCAGACTTCAACAGCCTCATCACAGCACTAAATAAACATTCTCACTTCTATGGCTTTCTGCAAGTGTGTGTGTTCAACAGACATCCCCAGAGCAACGCTCATTATGGAGAACAAATACACTGCTCAAAAAAAAGTAAGGAACCCTTTTGAATCACAACTCCTGGGATATTGATCTGGTCTGTTAAGTAGCAGAGGGGGAGGGGTGTATACAGAGGGGGTCTTTAATTTCAATTAACAGCAAAACAGCTGAAACTGATTAACAACAGGTGCACTAGATGGGCAACAATGAGACGACCTCCAAAACAGGAATGTTTTTTCAGGTCGAGGTGTCTGACATTTTTTCCCTACTCATCTTTTGACTGTTTTTCACTAGTTTTGCATTTGGCTAGGATCAATGTCACTACTGGTAGCACAAGGCGATACTTGGACCTTATAAAGGTTGCACAGGCAGTCCAACTCCTCCAGGATAGCACATCAATACGTGTCATTGCCAGAAGGTTTGCCGTGTCTCCCGTCTCAAGAGCATGGAGGAGATTCCAGGAGACAGGCAATTACGCTAGGAGAGCTGGACAGAGCCGTAGAAGGTCCTTAACCCATCAGCAGGACCTGTATCTGCTCCTTTGTGCAAGGAGGAACAGGATGAGCACTGCCAGAGCCCTACAAAATGACCTCCAGCAGGCCACTGGTGTGAATGTGTCTGACCAAACAATCAGAAACAGACTTCATGGGGGTGGCCTCTAGTGTGCTCACTGCCCGACACTGTAGAGCTCGATTGGCATTTTCCATTGAACACCAGAATTGGCAGGTCCGCCACTGGTGCCCCATGCTTTTCACAGATGAGAGCAGGTTCACCCTGAGCATGTGACAGACATGAAAGGGTCTGGGGAATCCGCGGAGAACTTTATGCTGCCTGTAACATCGTTCAGCATGACTGGTTTGGTGGTGGGTCAGTGATGGTCTGGGGAGGCATATCCATGGAGGGACGCACAGACCTCTACAGGCTACACAATGGCACCCTGACTGCCATTAGGTATCGGGATAAAATCCTTGGACCCATTGTCAGACCCTACGCTGGTGCAGTGGTTCCTGGGTTCCTCCTGGTGCACGACAATGCCTGGCCTCATGTGGCGAGGCATGCATACAAGCACTTGGGGGCCATACAAACTACCGAGGACCATTTTGAGTTGTTGCAATGAAATTTCAGCAAAATTGACTAGCTTGCTGCATTTTTTTCACTTTGATTTTTGGGGTGTCTTTGAATTCAGCCCTCTGTAGGTGGATACTTTTCATTTCCATCAAATGATGTGCCACCCCTTCATTCCTAACACATTACCCATCCCATATCAGTATAGATATCCAGCATGAGATTTTTGCTTGTTGAGATCCGATATGTTTTCAAAGTGTTCCTTTTGAGCAGTGTACATCTACCCAGAGAATAGTTAGTAACCTTACAGCCTACGGGCTTTCACCCTGGCGGAGTCTCTCCACTGATCCCTGCTGAGTAGGCAGATGAAGGTCCATGCCTGCTGCGCTGATGCAGAGCTGACACAGACACAGTCCACTTTTCTGTATGGGCGTTCAGATGTAAACCGACCGCTTGTGCGTTTACGTCCGACTGTCAACTGATTCAATAGACAGAAGGGGAACAAATCCCCCCATCTGTTTTTGGTGGATAGGATCTGATCACATGTTGGCGAGTGTCAACAGACACATGTGCAGCGACATCCGCAGCTCCATAGAAGGCAATGGATAGTCTCATCAAGTCCACCTAAAAAAACTGACAGGCAGACCCCATCGTTCCAACTGTGTGAAAGGGGCCAAAAGCATACTAGGAGCAGAAAAAAAAAAAAAAAAGGAACCTCCGACAGTAACAGCGGCAGAACAAAATGCTTATAGTTAGAGTTGCACCGATATCAATATCTGTGCCTATACTAAGCATTTACAAGAGTACGCGTGCAAATGCTCCGATACTTGAAACTGATACATTTGTAGTGCGATTTGAGCCCATACATAATGAATGGGCAAAAATCGCACTGCAAAGAATCGCATGTGATTTGAATACATGTGGTTTTTCCCCCACCACTCCTGTGTGAACCCAGGCTTACCAAAGGGATTTCAGCCTCGGCTCACACAGGAGCGGTGTGAGAAACGGCATGCGATTCAGACAGGAATTGCACTGCATTCCTATTCAAATCACATGCGATTTGAGCCCATTTATTTTGTATGGGCTCAAATCGCACCGCAAACGTATTGGTTCTTGGTATCCGCAAGTACCAAAAGTATCGTACTCGTATTTGCCGATAATAAAAAAAAAAAAACGTATCGGTGCAATCCTACTCAGAAGTAACTCAAAATGCGCAAGAGTTTAGTTGTGTTTATGGGAAGTTGTGATTTCTTCCAAAACATTCCTCTCTGCTTTTTCAATTTACACTTAAAAACTCAAACGCTCCTAGCACCGCGTTTAATAGCATTTCGAAGCATATATAAGTCTCATGCACACTGCTGTGCTAAGCCCTGGTGCAATTTTTTTTTTTGCAGAAACGCAGGCATGGCAGCCCATTTAAATGAATGGGCTGCTGTGCCTGTGCAAATGCGGGTTGCACAGCCCACCCTAGTATGAACCGAGGGTTAAAGTATAACGAAAGGCCAAAAAAAATTCCAGCGCAAACCAGTGCAACGCGGTCCTGTGAACTAGCCACAGTGTAGTGGGATTGCGCTGAAATAGCTGCTCAATGCAGACCCACCGCACCTTGTGTGAATGGGCTTTTAAGGATCCATGAGGCGTTACTGACATTGTTCTTGCAGAAGGGAGGATCTGAAAACCTCCCAGAAGTGCACTTTAGGCTTCATTTCCATGGACGTTTTTACAGCCACTTTTCTGAGCGCTTTTTGCAGCTTAAAAACAGCTCTCCATGTTAGTCTATGGCCTCATGCCCACCATGACGTTTTTGAGCTGTAGATGGCTGAGCCGTTTTTAAGCTGCAAAAAAAAACAGGACCAGTGCGTTCTGAAGCTCCAGAGTAGAGCTGTAAAAACGCCAGTCATTAAAAAACGCACAAAAATTTGCAAAAACGCTACCACTGCGTTTTTGAGCTCTAGCTCTAAAAATAAAAAAAATAAAAAAAAAAAAAACATGGACAGCCGTTTTTAAGCTGTAAAAAAGGCTAAAGAAAGTCGCTGTAAAAACGTCCATGGAAATGAAGCCTTAAACTTAAATCAACATTAAACCCCCCACCCCAAAAGTATTGCATGTCAGCTTACTAAATCTTAGCTGTGATGGCTGCATTTGTTTTCCATTTGCAGATTTATGAACAGTCCTGCAAGCAGCATCTTTGGGGTGGGTTGGGAACGGTCTATTTAGCGCTCCCAAAACGCCCTGTCCATTGCAATGAATGGGTGGTGCTTCCAAAATGCCTTAAAAGCACGGCAAAACTGGACTTTTCACCATTCTTTTTTTGTTAAAAAGTGTCTGAAAAGCGGCGCAAACGCATTGCTAAAACAGCACTAAATCTGCACAAAAAAGAGCGGCGCCTTAGGGCTAACAGGCGGCGCTGCCAGTATGAAAGGGGTCTTAATGAGGTCAGTTTAACAAATTAAAGGGGTTGTAAAGGTACAATTGTTTTCCCCTAAATAGCTTCCTTTACCTCATCCTTCAATTTTGCTTTTAAATGTCCTTATTTCTTCTTTGAAATCCTCACTTCCTGTTCTTCTGTCTGTAACTACACACAGTAATGCAAGGCTTTCTCTCTGGTGTGGAATGTTGTGCTAGCCCCCTCCCTTGGACTACAGGGGAGTCAGGACGCTCTCTACGTTGCAGATAGAGAGTCCTGACTCACCTGTAGTCCAGGGGAGGGGTCAAGCGCGACACTCCACACCAGAGAGAAAGCCTTGCATTACTGTGTGGAGTTACAGACAGAAGAACAGGAAGTGAGGATTTCTCAGAAGAAATAAGGACATTTAAATGCAAAATGGAAGGATGAGGTAAATGAAAGAGGACTGCACTAAGGTAAAGGAAGCTATTTAAGGGGGGAAAAAAATTACCTTTACAACCCCTATAAAGACTAAACCTTTTTCTGACACTTGTTGCTTACAAGATAAAATCTGTATTTCTTTTCCTACAAATTTACTTGGAAACCCCAAACATACATACACATACATATATACATATTTATTGTTTGCAGAGACCCTAGAGAATAAAATGGCGGTTGTTAAAATATTATGTCACACTGTATTGCAAACGCAATTTTTTGGGAAAAAAATTCACTTAAATAAAAATAAAAATAAATTAAACAGTAAAGTTAGCCCAATTTTTATGTATAATGTGAAAGGTGATGTTACACCGCGAGAATCGTGGGAGAATTGTGATCTTTATCCTAAGCAAAAAAAAATTGTGATTCTCATTCTCTTCCTCGTTAAAATTAAGTTCTCCCATCCCCTCTGTAACGTAACAATGTGTGTCCCTGTAACTGTATTATATGTAAAAAAAAAAATGCTGATCTGTAAATGTATCCCATCGTCTCCCGGCACTCACATGACTCCTTGGCTCTCTCCTCTGCCCGGCTGACAGCTATAGTGGGTGGGGCCGAGCACTGCTGATTTCAGCCGGGGAGCAGGGATGAAGGAGAGAGCCAAGGAGTCATAAGCGCCGGGAGCCCTTCTGATATAGGTACAGATCGCCATATTTGTAATAGAATACAGGCACAGGGACACAAAAGTGGCTCGTTATTCAAAATGCTTGTTAACCGCGTTACTCGTAAATTAAAATTCCACTGTATTTGACTTCTGTACAACTGCCCTGTTGGAAAATGCCCGCCCGACCAGGGCCGCTGGCTATAGCCTGCAATGCCAATCAGTGTTACAAAGGCACAGCGGAGAGGTGTGTGAAGGGGAAATCGAGGCAGGTTTTTTTTTTTTTTAACCTGCTGGTTGGAAAAAAAAAAAAAAGAGAATCATTAATAGCAGCGGTGCTCAAACTGTGGCCTCCAGCTTTTGCGGAACTACAAATCCCATGATGCATTGCAAGGCTGACAATTACAAGCATGACTCCCACAGGCAGAGGCATGATGGGACTTGTAGTTCCACAACAGCTGGAAGCCACAGGTTGAGCACTGTTTATCTATGGGCTGCCTTAGTCATGTCCAGTTTAACCTCTTGACGATCGAGGAGTCACCAGTCATCTCTATGACCGTCGGAGTCCCAGGCGTGACGTTATGACGTCATGCCTGGTACCCGGAAGTTTTTTCACCAATTTCATGATTGTAAGCCTGGAGGAGAGATGTGGGGTCTCATTGACCCCAAATATCTCCATAAAGAGGACCTGTCACAGTGATTCCTATTACAAGGGATGTTTACATTCCTTGTTATAGAAATAAAAGTGATCAAAAAAAAAAAGGTGTAAAAATTTAAAAAAAATAAATAATTCAAAACGCCCCTGTCTCCATTATCTCGCGCGCAGAAGCGAACACACATGCAAGTCCCGCCCACATATGTAAACGCCGTTCAAACCCCACATGTGAGGTATCGTCGCGTGCGTTAGAGCGTGTGCAACAGTTCTAGCCCTAGACCTCCTCTGTAACTCGAAAATAGTAACCTGTAAAAAATGTGAAAGCGTCATCTATGGAGATTTTTAAGTACCAAAGTTTGGCGCCATTCCATGAGTGTGCGCAATTTTAAAGCTTGACATGTTAGGTATCTATTTACTCTGCGTAACATCATCTTTTACATAATACAAAAAAAATGGGCTAACTTTACTGTTTTGTTATTTTTTACTTCATGAAACCGTTTTTTTCCCCCAAAAAAAGGTGTTTGAAAAATGATTGCGCAAATACTGTGCGAGAAAAAAAGTTGCAATGACGGCCATTTTATTCCCTAGGGTGTCTGCTAAAAAATATATATATATATATATATATATATATATATATATATATATATATATATATATATATATATATATATATATATATAATGTTTGGGGGTTCCGATTAATTTTCTAGCAAAGAAATTGTGATTTTACATGAAGGAGAGAAGTGCCAAAATTGGCCCGGTGGTAAAGTGGTTACATAACAATCCCCTTCCTCCGGAACGACAGTGCTGCTGCCCAAGGGTGTTTCCACTGCTCCTCCAGAGTGGGGGCGCTCTAATACAGGAGGTGTGTTACTGGCCAGATCCCTAGGTGAAAACAGAGGGGGGGGGGGGGGACTAAAAAGTAAAACTAATGCGGCCGCCACATCTAACGATTGCCAAGCTGCAATAAATGACATTTGTGTCACTGCTAAAGAAAAAGGGAGTAGCTGAGTGTGTGGGCACAGGGGGAAAGGTGGTGTGTGGGCACAGGTGGTGGGTGGGCACAGGGGAGAAAGGTGGTGTGTGTGGGCACAGGGGAGAAAGGTGGTGTGTGTGGGCACAGGGGAGAAAGGTGGTGTGTGTGGGCACAGGGGGAAAAGCTGGTGAGTGTGGGCACAGGGGGAAAAGCTGGTGTGTGTGTTGGCACAGGGGGAAAAGCTGGTGTGTGTGTTGGCACAGGGGGAAAAGCTGGTGTGTGTGTTGGCACAGGGGGAAAAGCTGGTGTGTGTGGGCACAGGGGGAAAGGTGGAGGGTGGGCACAGGGGGGAAAGGTGGTGTGTGTGGGCACAGGGGTAAAGGTTGCATGATATATAATGAGCACTCACCTCCCTAGGAGGGATCAGCAGTGTGAGAGGGATGCTGCAGGCACACAACGGAGAGTTTACAGGTTGTGGGCTGTTCTCATACTCTGCACGCACAGCACTGGCGGCACACTCATAACTAGCTGTGTTCCATAACACCGAGCAGCATGTTGGCTTGTCTTCCCAGCGGACGGCTAAGGCTGAACAGGTGACGGACGCTCTATATACAACACTAGCCTCCCATACAGAGCTTCTCATGCAAAGCACCACAGCGCCAACACCGCGGGGAGAGCCGGGAAAGCGTTGCTAAGAAACCCCATTAAACACTGATTAGCCCCCGGAACAGGAAGACCCCGCCCACTGATACTTCCAGAAATCAAGGCTCCAGGCTCTGTACAGTGACGGCTTGGGCCGTCTATAGGTGGCGCTGTGGGGATGGAGCTACGGTCCTGACTCCTCCCAGGCACTCTCCAGAGCGCCATGGTGGGAAACATGGATGTGAGCTCATATCCGGCTGGAGGAATCGTGGAGGCGGGGCTGGCTTACCTCTCTGTCATGGCGGCTTCCACAGTTCGGAACTAATCCCATTCAAGCGGGCTGGGCTGTCATCCATCAGTGGAGTCCTCTCTGGGATATTCCTACTCCGTGATCATTGGAGGAAGGAGAGCTGTGTGGTCTTATCAGAGCAATCATTCTTTTCATAGAGGAGACAGTAAGACATCTCTCAGTCTGTCATGTGTGTCTATGGATATCTGTGTTCTGGTCTGTATGGGCATCTGATCTCTAGGTGACTGCTGGGTAGGGGCATCTACTCTCTAGGTGACTGCTGGGTAGGGGCATCTACTATCTGGGTGCCTGCTGTGTATGGGAATCTACTATCTGGGTACCTGCTGTGTATGGGAATCTACTATCTGGGTGCCTGGCATGTATGGGCATTTGCTTACAGGGTGTTTGGGCACATGCTCCAAAGACATGCTGGTAGGTTAATTGGCTACTGCCTAAATTGGCCCTAGTGTATGAATGTGAGTTAGGGACCTTAGATTGTAAGCTCCTTGAGGGTAGGGACAGATGTGAATGTACATCGTATATGTAAAGTGCTGTGTAAATTGACGGCGCTATATAAGTACCTAAATAATATGCTATCTGGGCGCCTGCTTGCCGGGCGTGTATGGGCGCCTGCTTGCCGGGCGTGTATGGGCGCCTGCTTGCCGGGCGTGTATGGGTGCCTGCTGTGTATGGATGCCTGCTCACTGCCCATGTTTGGGCATTCGCTTACTGGGCATGTATGGGCGCTTGCTCGCTGGATGCCTGCTGTGTATGAGCGCCTGCTCGCTGAGCGTGTGTGGGCATTCGCTTACATGCCACACGTATGGGCATTTGCTTACTGGGCGTGTATGGGCACCTGCTTGCTAGGCGTGTATGGGTGCCTGCTCGCTTGGCGTTTGCTCACTGGATGTCTATGTTCACTGGCTGGGTGTGTATGGGGGGCCTGCTGTGTAGGTTCGCCTGCTCACTGGATGTCTATGGGCACCTGCTTACTGGGTGTGTATGGGGGCCTGCTGTGTAGGGGTGCCTGCTCGCTGGGCGTTTGCTCACTCAATGTCTATGGGTGTGTATGGGCGTTCACTGGCTGGGCGTGTATGGGGCCATCTGTGTATGGGTGCCTGTTTGCTGGGCGTGTAGGGGCATCTGCTGTATACTGGCATCTGCTATCTGGGTGCCTGCTATGTACAGGCATCAGCCCGCTGGGCGCGTATGGGGGCTGCCCGCTGGGCGCGTATGGGGGCCTGCCTGCTGGGCTTGTAGGGGCATCTGCTGTGTACTGGTATCTGCTCACTGGATGTGTATGGACATCTGCTATTTGGGTGCCTGCTGTGTACGAGCATCTGCTCGATGTGCGTGTAGGGGCCCCCTGTCTTGCTGGGCGTGTAGGGGCCCCCTTTCTTGCTGGGCGTGTAGGGGCCCCCTTTCTTGCTGGGCGTGTAGGGGCCCCCTTTCTTGCTGGGCGTGTAGGGGCCCCCTGCTCGCTGGGCTTTTATGGAGATTTTCTGTGTACTGGCATCTGCTTTCTGGGTGCCTGTGTATAGGCATTTGCTTTCCTGTGCTCCCGCTGTGCATTTGCTTTCCTGTGCTCCCGCTGTTTATTGGCATCTGATTTTTGGGTTGTCCTGTGTGTTTGGACAACCTATTAAATGCCTGGCATGTATGGCCATCAAACTTTGGGCTTCTCTCATTGTGATCGTGTTTTATACGTTGGCTGGATCAACATAGACACATCAGATATTACTCGATCACCTTTTAAAAACAGGAATTGCTTCATTTGTCAGTGTTCATAAACAACAGTTCTGTTTGGATTCTAACTGGGGTCTTTCCATGTAAGCTTACCGCAGACCTCCTCTGACTTTTACAGACAACAGTACCTGTTGTTGTTAGTATACAGCAGGGGTCTCAGACTGGCGGCCCTCCAGCTGTTATGAAACTACAAGTCCCATGAGGCATTGCAAGGCTGACAGTTGATTTGCAGAAACATGATGGGACCCCTGGTATACAGTGTCCTCTGAATGCAGTCTACCGGGTAACATACTTGTCTTCTGCCCTGTTCCCATGATCCCCTCTGATCAGACTGGGCCAGCACTGCATTGCCTTGCCCATACGCGTTTTCCGAGCCGTTTCTTCACAGCGCATGCGCTGATGATAACATTGGCGCACTACAAGGTATCTCCTGAACGGTGCGTGTTTAGGAGATGTTTACAGTAACTATGGGTAAGTCTTATTTATAGGTTTATTGGAGGTATACATCCACTTTAAACACACATTAACCGTTTAATACCGGGCACTTTCACCCCCTTCCTGCCCAGTCCAATTTTCAAATTTCAGCGCTGTCGCACATTTGACATTTGCACGGTCATGCAACACTGTACCCATATGACATTTTTATTTTCATTTTTTTTTTATTACAAATAGAGCTTTCTTTTGGTTGATCACCTCTGGGTTTTTATTTTTTTCTAAACAAATGAAATAATGAATTTTGGGGGGGGAATAAAAAGTTTTTCATAGTTTTTGTTATAACATTTTGCAAAAAAAAATAAAAAAATAATCTTCTCCTTCACTGATGAGGCTGCACAGAAAGTTCTGTGCGGATTCTGCATTGCATGCAAATCGCACCTCGTTTATGTGAAAAAAATGAGGGTGTGTTTGTTAGACACCTCAAAATCTGTTCACAAAATGCAGTGCGATTTACAGAATCGCACCCATGCGATCTGATTCTGGTGCTGCTAAGAAAAGGGGTCCTGCACACTTTTGGTGCAATTTGAGCAAAACACAATTATGGCTCATATCACACTGATGAAGATTCGCATGTGATTTGAATAGGAATGCGGTGCGATTCTCGTGAAAAAAAATCGCATGCAGTTTCCAGCATCGCATAGTGTGAACCGAGGCTCAGAGCGCTTTAAAAAAAGCATGTCCAGATTTAAAGGAAGTGTAAATGAGCGCTTAGTAACAAGGTGAAACTAGAGTCAGAGGGTGCACGGGTTTTAACGTTTTACATGTTTAATCTATGGGTGACATGCTGCTTGTTTTCTATAGGAGGAGAAGTAGTAGTGATGATACACTCTATTATTCACACTATTATTCCCAGCACAGAAGGTAACACAATCCTGTTGCCACCAGTTAGCTGAGCTGTTTATCGACAGTCGTTCTATAAAGTCATCCCTTGCCAACGCAAACACTGCCTCGCCCCATTGACATTGCTTATTTTTCACTTGCTCTAAAACAGGGTTTGACAAATTTGCTTGGAATCTAGGAGCCAGCTAAAAAGGTTAGGGGCCAGAAAACGCACCCCGTCCCGAGGAGCTTGCGCGCAGAAGCGAACACATACGTGAGCAGCGCCCGCATATGTAAACGGTGTTCAAACCACACATGTGAGGTATCGCCGCGATTGGTAGAGCGATGGCAATAATTCTAGCCCTAGACCTCCTCTGTAACTCAAAACATGCAACCTGTAGATTTTTTTAAACGTCGCCTATGAAGATTTTAAAGGGTAAAAGTTTGTCGGCATTCCACGAGCGGACGCAATTTTGAAGCGTGACATGTTGGGTATGAATTCACTCGGCGTAACATTATCTTTCATAATATAAAAAAATGGGGATGACTTTACTGTTATCTTATTTTTTTATTAAAAAAAGTGTAATTTTTTCCCAAAAATGTGCGCTTGTAAGACCGCTGCGCAAATACGGCGTGACAAAGTATTGCAACGATCGCCAATTTAATTCTCTAGGGTGTTAGGATAAAATATATATAATGTTTGGTGGTTCCAATTAGAGGGAAGATGATGGCAGTGAAAATAGTGAAAAATGACATTAGAATTGCTGTTTAATTTGTAATGCTTAACTTGTAATACTAACGGCCACCACCGGATGGCGCCAGCTCACAAAAGGAAGAGCTGTGGACTTCACAAGGCCGCGGCCTCAATTACCGCACATCACGGGCCCCCCGCGATCGAGTGGCGGGGAGGTGAATCTGAATGATTTTCTGTGTTTAAGAGCAGGGCTCGTCAAATCCCGGTTGCCAGGTCGCCATGGCGACTAGAAATGGTGTCCTGGCGACTTGGCTTGGAAGGTAGGCAAAAACAAATAATTTTGTTCCATAGGACCAGCGCTCCGCGGACTAGGCCGAAGCCGCGGCCTCACCAAAAACATCCTGCCTGCAGCGATTTTGGGAAGGGGGCAGCAAACAAGCCTGCCCATCTCACTCGCACTTAAGGCAGAGTTCCACCTAAAAGTGGAAATTCAGCTTTAAGCACTCCCCACCCCCTTACATGTCACATTTGGCATGTAATTTTTTATTTTTTTTTGGGTGGGGGGGGGGGGGCTTCGGTAGGAGTGGAACTTCCTGGCCCACTTTCTACTTCCACCTATGGGCTGCCTAGGTGACTCCCCCTTTTGCCTTAGGTGGCCCCTCCCTCTAGGCGATCTTCTGGGATACGTGACAGGTCCCAGGAGATCGCCTGCCCACTCAGAGCGTAGTGTGACTCACGCAGTCACGGCCGGGTGCCCACAATGTGAATGGAGGCGCCGGCGGGGAGGCGGGAGAGAGGAGCGACGCTCCGGGCGGCCGCATTGCTGGACTATTGAGCAGGTAAGTATCTGTTTATTAAAAGTCAGAAGCTGCACTTTTTGTAGCTGCTGACTTTTAATAAACATAAAAAGGCTGGAACTCCGCTTTAAGCCCCCACCCAAACTTTCTAAAAAAAAAAAAAGGGCCAGTTTACTATCCCTCAGACATTTGGGGGGAGGGGGGGGGCAACTAGGGCCGGTGGGAGTAGAAAAGATGGCAACATCAGTGGGGGGAAAAAAAACATGCTTCCTCTTTGGTGTCGGTGGGGGGAATTGTGCCCTTTCATTGGGGTTAATGAGGGGGATTAGGGCTCATTGTTGGTATCGATAGATAAAGTGGAGCCCTAAGGGTCGCATCTGACCCCCCGGGCTGCAGTTTTTGAGACCTCTGTGATGCAACATGTGAAGCACTTGAGTTTGCACCATTATCAATATACTTAAATTGTATACTAATATAATTTTATTTTATTTTTTTGCAGTGATGTGGTTATCTTTTGAAAGGCAAATGATGCATAAATGGCCAAACATGGCATTCTGAATCTCGAGAAACTGCAGCATTGTATTATATTCATGGTAAGAAATATTTTTTTTTTTATGACTAATATCGACACCCTTATAAGCCAATTTCCTACCGCTGTATGCAATTAAACAGGTTGGTGGTATTCTGGTGCAGCATTTTAAAATGTGCATGCACACAGTGCTTGTGATCACAGGCACAAACAATGCACAGAGCCAATCAGAGTGGCTCTGTGTTTTGTGATTGCTGTAATGGCCAATGCCCAGTACGTAGGGCAGCATTAAAGCTGACCCTGTATATAAATTGCTGGGTCTGCTTTTTATATGTGGCCCTTCTCCCCCACCTCTAGCAGAAACCTAGCCACCTGTAGGGGGGAGGAAGTTAGATTACATAATTGTATTTCTACTGACTACAACCCATAGTGCTTCGTTTAGTGTGACGTCGCCCTCCTTCCAGGGAATTCTGAGTGGCCCAGGATCTCTCTTAGAAGATTAGTCTGCACTGGGCTGCCATGTCTTCAAGCCAGGTTTGGAGTATTCAGTGGTCTGCAGGGTTGTCTTTTTTTAGATAGATTAGGTTACCTTCTGGACTAAAGAAGCTCAGGAAAGATAAATGTATTGTGACTTATTAAATAGGAAAAATATGTAACAGTAAATAATGGTTGCAAGCCAGCACTCAAGGTAAATTCATATAAAATCCCTCAAGAAATAGAACAATAAAAGCAGTGCAGCGCAACCTAAAATGTAAATATAAACCCTAATAAAT
>NC_053491.1:205369263-205469263 GCF_905171775.1 Rana temporaria | reverse complement strand
AGATTTAGAAATTTTTAAAAAAGATTTGGTTATAATCAATGGTCCAAGTTAATGTAATATTTTTATTTATTACCATTAAGTTTATCCATGAAGAGCTGGAGACTAGGCATATCACCCTCCCAGATCATCACAAGATCGTCGATATACCTCTTATAACAGCATAACTGTGGTGGTCTATCACGAAAAACTACATCTTCCTCCCAGTGGGCCATGAACAAGTTGGCCACACTGGGAGCAAAACGAGCACCCATCGCAACGCCAACTTGCTGTAAATAATAATCCCCTATCAAACCAAAAATAATTCTTTAAAAGACAAAACTTTAAACTATCCAACAAGAATTGGACATGTTTAGCACTAAGGTCCATCTCTGCTAAAGCCCATCTTACAGAGGCTAAAGCTGCATCATGGTTGATAATAGTATACAGTAATCCCACATCAGCGGTGATCAATATAGTATTGGACGTGCATGAAAGGGTGTCAAGGATCTGTATGATCTGCTTTGTGTCACGAAGATAGGCCTCCATCTTGCAAACCAAAGGCTGCAAAAAGAAATCTAAATATTGACCCAACCGTGAGGACACAGAATCAATACCATTAACAATTGGACGGCCAGGAGGTCGTTCAGAGTTTTTCTGAAGCTTAGGTAAAAAATTATTGATTGGTGTACGACAATGAAAAGGATCCAGATAAGCAGCTTCCTTAGTATTGAGAATACCCTCATTTTTACCTGCCTCTATGAAGGAATGCAATTCGTTTTTGAATTTAACCATAGGGTCACCATTCAATAATAGGTGTTTTGATCATTCAATAGCCTATTCATTTCCTCTTGGTAGTAGGCTTTGTGTCATCCTACCTTGCGCTGATGAAGTCCCGCCTACGGACGTAACGCGTACGAGGGGGAGGAGTCATGACACTTCACCCACAGCCATCACTGTTGCAATTGTTTTCTTTGCTGTTTGTAAGCACTCGCGTCTGAGTGCCATCTTTTGTGAGTAGTTTCGCTTTTGTTTTATCTTTGCAATTAAACACTTCTTATACAGAGAGCACTAGATTGTCTTCATTTATGTTTCATATGCATGTTGGAGACAAAGCTCAGGAGCTTGATCGATACCTTTTGGTATGTTCTAAGTAGTTATACTGGGAATGAGTTGCATGCCATGTGACCTATTATAGGTCGAATCAGTGAGGTGAGAGGCCACTCTGTGTGCGGTGGAGGGATTTCTGGCCACGTTTGATCCACATTGCATGCCGTCATTTTCATTGTGCCTTTTCACAATCGCTTGTGGACTGTTTCTTCTCATGGACATTTTTTATTAGTGTTTATATTTACATTTTAGGTTGCGCTGCACTGCTTTTATTGTTATGTGACTTTTTTTTTTTTTTTCTCCTGATCGAGGCAAGGGCCACATGTTTTTTGTTCTAAACACAAAAGGTGTTTTTTTTTTTTTTTTGTTTGTTTTTTTTACTTTAGGTTCACCCTAAAACAATTATATACCATTCCATCCAGCATACTACCGCTGTACATACCGTTTTATACTTCCTTTTTCTTTTCAGACTCCCGCGGGTTATAGGTGTTCCTATGAAGAGGCGTAGATGATTGACGTGCGGATAAGGCGCATCACGCGTTCCGAAAATAGCCAAACTGGGACTCGGCTATATACGGCGCCTGCGCAGTCAGCTCTACACGGCTCCTGGTCTGTGCGCCGTATAGTCCCAGTCCGGCTATTTTCGGAACGTGTGACGCCCCTAATCCGCACGTCAATCATCTACGCCTCTTCATAGGAACGCCTATTTCCTGCGGGAGTCAGAAAAGAAAAAGTATAAAATGGTATGTACAGCGGGGAAAAAAAAAAGCAGCATACTGTACATGTCGCCAGTATGCTGGATGGAATGGTATATAATTGTTTTAGGGTGAACCTCTGCTTTAAGGTAACCCCCTACCCCTAAACACGTACCTGTGTCCTTTCACCAATTCAATGCTGTTCCGGCAAGTGATTGGGAACGCACCCATACGTGTGCCCCCCCCCCCCCCCCAGCTTGCTAAGATGGCACCCTAGGATGAAGAAGCTGACGGCACTGATGGGGTGTTGCCAAAGCGGAGGGGAGGATAGCTTTGTGAAATATCATAGAGCAGGTAAGTAGTGTCCCCTTTTTCTTTTCTTTTTTTTTTTTTTGTACTGGCCCGCAAAGATGTGTATAAAAATAAAATATACACAGTAATGGCGCACGCTGCAGTTAGAAGATATAACACATGTCAAGTAAAAAGTCCTTTGAGCACCAGGCTCTGACGTGAGATGACAGTCTGTAGGATCTGGGCAGCCTTGTGCAGGGAGCTGAAGCCAAACTCCAAACATGTAACGGAAAGAAAACAACAACAGGCGCCACTTAGAAAAGACTGTAAACTTTTAATGTCTGTTCTATGGACACCATCTTTATGCCTAAATACAGTAACTTCTATGTAAGTAACTTGATGCTGTTTATACATTTTAAAGTTTACAGTCCTTTTCTAAGTGGCGCCTGTTGTTTTCTTTCTGTCGCAAAGATGTCTAGCTTATTCAAGAATTCTTTCTCTTTTTTTTTTTTTATTATATATTTTTTTATTTATGTTTTAGCTTTTTTGTTAAACTAAAATAATCACATGATTGCAGCTTCTACAAAAAAAGACAGAGCTTTTTATTCATTTGTGCAGCAAGATATCTAAATGCAGCTCTGGTGTGCATGCCGTTTATGTTTTCTTGAATGAACTCATTTGATCACCATATCTGTGATGAACAGTAAACTGTAAATATGCCTAAATACAGTTTTATGCATATACATTTGAATAAAAATAAAATGTTCTTTTCTTGCAGTAACTGAAGTCTAACAGACATCTTATAGGAATATGGCGAAGATCAAATTAATGGAAGTTGGGATTTTATTATGTGTCGTGGTAGCATGCTATTGGAACAGTATTTATTGCGGTTTTGTTTTTGATGATGTGTCTGCAATTTTGGATAATAAAGATCTGCATCCTTCAACACCAATTAAAAAGCTCTTCCAAAATGACTTCTGGGGGACACCAATGTCAGAGGCAAGTGATTTTTTAAATGTTTTTACAATTTTGTACTTGTCAGTTTGAATGCATGTAATGGGACTAAAGTTAATGATTAAGTCTTTAATATTTTTATAGGGGGGGGGGGGGGACTTGTTATACTTGCCTGCTCTGTGTAGTGGATTTGCACAGAACAGCCCCAATCCTCCTCTTCTCTGGTCCCCTTATGTGCTCCTGGCCCCTCCCTCCTGTTCGGAGCCCCGCAGCAAGCAACTTGCTATGGAGGGACCTGAGCTGAGTCACATTCAGACACAGAGCCCGACCCGGCTTCCGCCCCCCTCTCTCGCCTGATTAGCTAGCTGACTTTGACAGCAGCAGGAGCCATTGGTGCCACTGCTGTGTCTCAGCCAATCTGGAAGGAGTTCTCGGATGGCTTAGACCAGCCCTCAAAATTTGCACTCGCCTACTCGCATTTGGCGAGTAAACAAATGAGGAGGGCGAGTAATGACAGGGCTGTGCTATCACATGAATGTCAGCCGCCTAGGACCGCCCCTCTCCACCTCCTGCCACACATCCCCGCCCAGGCTCGCAGAGTGTGCTGTTCATTAAGCTTGAAAGAGCCGATGGGACCGCCCCTCGCCACCTCCGTTCTGCTGCACATCCCCGCCCAGACGCACAGACCGTGCACTGCACTATACTGGCAAGAGCCGCCTGGGACTGCCCCCTTCCTCCTCTGTTCTGCACATCCCCGCCCAGACACACAGACCGTGCACTTCACCGCCTGGGACCGCCACAGGCTCAAACAATGCTCTACCCTCAGTGTGCAGTGATGACTGACCCCCATGGCTGCAGAATGGTAAAAACAATGACAGTGTGCTGGAGGCATTGATGAAATGGGGGATTAAACAAGATGTGTGCTGGAAGGAACAGGGGTGGGATTGAGAGCAAGCATGTGCTGGATGGGGGGGGGGAATTGGAGGCATAGATATCATGGATGGGGAGGGGGAATTGGAGGCATAGATATCATGGATGGGGAGAATATTGAAAGCATGGATGGGGAGGGGGGGGTTGTGGCATTGAAGGTCTGAATCATATCTATGCCTCCAATTCCACCTTCACTCCCCTAATCTATCATACGGTATGATAGAATGGTGGTGGAATTGGAGGCATAGATATCATGGATTGGGGAGAATATTGAAAGCATAGATATCATGGATTGGGGAGAATATTGAAAGCATAGATGTACAGGATTGGGGGGAGATTGGAGGCATAGGTGTTTTGGAGAGGGGAGGTCAGACGATGAGGTGTGCTAGTGGGTCGTGGGGGGTGGGGCATTGGAGACAGAGATATGCTGGGAAAAGGATTTGGAGGTAGGGTTGTACTGAGTTAGGCATTGGAGGTAGGCATGTACTAGGGGAGTTGTTGGAGTTAGGGATGTACCGGGGGAGGCATTGGAGGTAGGGATGTACTGCGGGAGGCGTTGGAGGTAGGGATGTACTGGGGAGGCGTAGGCATGTTAAGGGGCTGATTTAGGGGTGGGGCAGGGTAGGGTTTGGGTGGGGCAACTGGTGGCGAGTAACTCTTAAGGCCTGGCTAGTAGTTCAGGACTTGAAATTTTGAGCCCTGGCTTAGACACTCATGGACATCGCTGGACAGAGAGGGATCTCGCAAATTTAAACAAACTCCGGCTAACATAGGTGGACCATGATTTCCCTCCACACTTAGCCCTGGTTTACATTGGTGCCATTTGACATGTTAAATTGGCAGCAATTGACGGCAATGGCACTGTCTTAATTTCAAAATGTAGTTTATGTACTACTTTTTGCGATTTCCAGAAACCCGCACAGATGTCTGTGAAATTGCGGCCAAAATGGGAATGACATTCAGGAGTGAAATCGTGTGAGTTCATCTGAACTTGCACGCTTCATTCCTGCAGCTCGGTGTGAACCTGGCCTCAGACACCTTCTTAATGCTCCAATGCTGACAACCTTTTGTCCTTGCATCGGTTACACCCTATTTAACCGCTTCAATACTGGGCACGTTCACCCCCTTTCTACCCAGGCCAATTTTCAGCTTTCAGCGCTGTCTCACTTCTTTCTTTTTTTTTTTTGAGACACCGCTTTCTTTTGGTGGTATGTAATCACCACTGGCTTTTTTGTGTTTTGCTGAAACAAAAAAAAAACTAAAGACCAAACATTTTTGAAAAAATAATTATGTTTTTTCTTTCATTTTCTGTTTATAAAATTTTGTAAAGACGTATTTTTTTCTCCTTCACTAATGTGCACTGATGAGACGACACAAAGAGCACCGATGAGAAGGCAGGATGGGCGGCACAGACGGGCACTGAAAGGCATCACAGTTGGGTCTGCACTGATGATTAGTGCCCTGATTGTCTGTGCAGTTCTCCCCTGTGAGGAATTGCTGCTGATCGGCTCCTCTCTTCTCACACGCCGACATTTCCTTGTTTACAGCTGATCACATGGGGGGAAAAGAGCGATCTCAGCTCTTTACCGAGATCAGTGATGCACCATGTCCCAGGGACACAGCGCACCGCCAATCGCTGTCCATCCCAGCGGGCACGCAAGCTTGTTAGGATAATTACTGCTTTAAACCCAAAAACAGAATGAAATATATTGCAGCTTACCAATCCTTAGATGTGGTGGCTGCATTAGTTTTTTTCTTTTTTATATTTTTTCTTTTTCTTTCACCTGGTGATTCTGCCAGCAACACACTTCATTCAGAATGCAGAGATCCTGAGACAGGGAGTATTAAAGCAGACACATTTGAGCAGCAGCAGTGTGTTTGCCTGGGCGGAAGGGTAGTCTTTAGACTATTTCCATTTCAATGGCCTTGACTAACAAATTGAAGCCAAACTCCAGCTAACTCTTTTAAGCTGCTACAACTAATAGGTGTTTCTTTTTTTTTTTTTTATTAAAAGCTGACTATTGGAAGTACTCCTGTCGGTTGTAAATGGTTTGTCTCAACCCCTTAGCTGCCACTTTGTCTGGATTGCTTGGTCTGTTAAATTAAAAAAAAATACACTTCCTGGCCAGATCATAAGATACAAATCAAGGATAAAGTCCATTAGACCACTTTCACACTGAGGCGCTTTTCAGGTGCTTTCATGCTAAAAACAGCGACTAAAAAGCTCAGGAAAACCTATTTCCATTCAAATCAATGAATGCTTTCACACAGGGGCAGTTTGCTGGCAGGGCTGTGAAAAACTCCCCTCTCCATTGAAATGAATGCAAAGCGCTCAGTGTTTTTACTGTCAGTTTAGAAGCGCATCAGTGTGAAAGTGGCCTTAGAGAGGAGGTAAGTAAAATGCCTTTAGTTCTGCTTTCTGTCCAGACAAAGTAACAGAGGATTCAGACAAACCATTTAACACTGACAGGGGACTTAAAACTGTCGGCTTTTCATTATTTGGTTAAAACCTTTATCCCAAAAGGAGAAATTGACTCTTGCTGCAACTTCTGAGTGGGGCAGGCTCGGCCTTCTCACAGGATTTGATTGACCGCAGTGGGAGCCAGTGGTTTTTACTGCTGCCTCTGTGTTTTTTGTGTGAGGAGGGAGGAGAACACTGATGCAGATGGGCACAGCGCCAGATTGAACGAGGAACCAGGTATTGAAAGTGGAAGTAAACCTGTTTTTAAAAAAAAAAGTGTTACATTCCTGGCATGTGCTGGTAATGTAACTTTCAACCAAACTGTCAAACCATCCAATGGCTAGAGTCGTAACTGATCACATGTGCAGCGCCATGGCAGATTATGATGAAGCAAAGGCTAAGATGGAAGCTTCCTTGGCTGAAAAGGATAGGAGGGTTTACTTCCACTTTAACCACTTCCTGTCCAGCCTATAGCAGAACGACGGCCAGGCGGTGGTTTAGTTACCCTGACTGGGCGTTACGACGTCCAGCAGGATAACTGCCAGCTCCCATGGGGTCATGCTGCACGGCGATCGGTGGTGCAGCGTGTCAGTCTGACACACCGCTACACCAACCTCGGTAAAGAGCCTCCAACAGGCTCTTTAACATGTTGTTATCAGTCGTGTCCAATCACGGCTGATCACAATGTAAACGGGAAGAGTCTGAGTAGAGAAGAGCCGCTCAGCGCCTCTCCTGAAAGGGGGTAGGGGTCAGCACAGCCCCCGCTGCTGCATGCCCAGGACCACCAGGTATGCCACCCTAGACCACCAGGGATATGCCAATCGGTGCCCATTAAAAATGCCTGCCAGTGCCACCAGTGATGCTTATCAGTGTCGCCCATAAGTGCCCATCCAATAAAGGCGAAAACTTACTTATTTACACAATTTCTTTCTCGTACATCACGGGACACAGAGCGGCATATTCATTACTAGTGGGTTATATGGAGTACCTTCAGGTGATGGACACTGGCAATCTCAAACAGGAAGTGCCCCTCCCTATATAACCCCCTCCCATAGGAGGAGTACCTCAGTTTTTTCGCCAGTGTCTTAGGTGTTGGTGCACGTTGAGGCTGTGCCTGTAGTAGTCCTTGGGACCAGGGCCAGCTGACCGGATCCGTCCAAGGTGCTTCATAGCCAAAGTGGACGGTACCCGGGCCCCAATTCGTGGATGGGGTTTTGCCTATAATGCCTCTCCTTGGAGGGCTGGACCCTGGGTTCCAGGTCTGGTTTCTAACCTAGAGAATACCTGTTGCCAGTGGTGCTGTATAGGTCCAGGTTGTGGTGTTCTTTTAAGACCCCAGTCCCTGAAGGTCTATGACCATACCCACGGTGAAGGGTGAAGATTGGGCCTCTTGCAGAGCAATACCCTGCGGCGTGGAAAGGTAAGCAGGGGGCCTACGGAACTTGGTTTGTCAGTAGGCTTCCTACAGGGGATTCTTGGGCAGCCTATTTATGCCTCTGTGCATGGGCAAAGGAGAACCACAAAGTTTTCAAACGGGATGGCTCAAAACACCCAGGTATAGTTCCCCTGGCTGGGCTAGTAGGCTGCTGCTGCTTCTGTCACAAGGAGGGCCTTTTTTTGGGCAGGGTGTTCCACAGAGAAGGAACCATACCATTAGGGAGACAGTTTAAAGCTTCCCTTTTACCTGTGTCTGCTGCTCCAGCGTCTAGGGTCCTGCTGTCTCCTTTCCACATGGCTTCCTGCTTCCCCTAGCGGCGTTTGACGCGCGCGCGCTTTTACTTATCTGTGCGCTCGCTTGCGGCGACGACGCGGGGAGGGGGCGGTTGACGCCGGACGGCTCCTCCCCCCTGCACACAGGGAGGATAAATCCTGGAGGGCTGTTCAGTCTGTAAAGGCTGTGAGGGGACACGGAGCAGCGATGCTGGCTACAGCATAGGAAGGTTTGACAGAGCTTTCTGGCACAGTGACACCCGGTGGCAGTTGTGGGAAGTACACCTTACTAAGGAGCCTCTGGCTTAAAAGTTTGCATTCAAGCCTGTGTACTAAGCAGCGCCTTTGAACAAGTAGGGTGCTCACCTAGCCCAGCATTAGGGGGTCAATACCAGACAAAAAAAAAAAAAAAAGTTTTTTTCTGGTTGAAGCCCTTGGGGCTCAGTATTGATTTTCCCTTTTTATAGGTTATGGGAGGTTTGGAGTCCCTCTAACATTACCCTATCCTATTGTTTCACATTTATTTGATTATATGTGTATTTTCTCCAGCTATTAGTCAGTTGTATACTAGCGGAGTGCCTCAGAATTTGTATATTATGGCTCCTAAGGGTGCAGGTAGCGCTAAGAACGCTAAAACGGTTAAAAAACCAAAAGGTTCTTCATCGGGCTCTGAGGATATCCAAAATCTAGTGGCCCCTACTACTCCGGAATGCCCGGAAGTTGTTGTCCTAGGTGAGCCATCAGGGTTGCTAGGTGCTATGGCTGGCCCTACTCAACCAGCTCCTTCCTATGTAACGGAAGAGATGTTAGCCTCCATCTTGGGTGGATTGGAAAGGAGGATGGCCGCTCTAATTACGGCATCTTTGGCAGGGAAGAAGCGGGTTAGATCCCCGTCTCCCAGGTCTGAGTCTCTGGAGGAGGATATCCTCTCCGACTGACGAATTGGAGGATCAAGGAGACCAGACAGAGGGAGGTCAGGATCACCTTGACCATTTAGGTTCTGAGGATTCTACAATAGAGGAACCTTTTTCAGCTTCTCACGCAGAAAGACTGTGGGTTCAGTCCCTAACGGATATGGTGCGGTTGGCTTTTAAGATACCTGTGCCTCAGCCTCTGGCCTCCGCGGTATCCTCATTGGGCTCCCTGAAAGCGCCCCAAGCCAATTTGGTATTCCCGGTACATCCTTTGTTAAAGGACCTGATTTTTCAGGACTGGGCTAAGCCAGACAGGTAACCCTTAGAGGAAGAGTTTTCAAAGAGATGGGCTGTCCCTACTGTGGACGCAGCCATCTCATGTGTGAACAGATCTTTAACTTGTCCTGTAGAAAACTTGCAGGTGTTTAGGGATCCGGTTGATAAACGCTTGGAAACATTACTTAAGGCCTCCTTTACTTCAGCAGGGGCGATAGTTCAGCCCGCTGTGGCTGCTATTGGAGTGGCCCAAGCATTATCAGATAAGACTAAGCAAATGCTTAAACTTATCCCTGCCCAGCAGGCAGAGGAATTTTGGATATTCCCAGGGCTATACGCTTTACGGTGGATGCTATCAAGGACTCCATCCAGCAGGCGTCACGTTTATCCTTATTTCTAATCCATATGAGAAGGCTCTTATGGTTGAAGAATTGGGAGGCTGAGCCCCCGTGCAAAAAACTCCTGGTAGGGTTCCCTTCCATGGAGGACGTCTCTTCGGAGAAGACTTGGATAGATATATTCAGACTATATCAAGCGGCAAAAGCACTCTCTTGCCAGTCAAGAAGAAGGCCCGAGGGCCCGCATTTAGGCGCCAGCCCTCCCCGGGCAGGGGCCCTCTAATACCAAACAGTATCGACGGCCTCCTGCAAGATCAGGCATTAACAATAAGCCGCAGGGCCAAGCCACTGGGGGCAAGAAGCAGTGGTACCGCAAGCCTGCGAAGCCAGCCCCCAAGTCGGCCCTATGAAGGGGCGCCCCCACCCACGATGGTGGGGGGAAGGCTGCGTCTCTTTGCAGAGGTTTGGGAGGCCACCATTCCCGACTGCTGGGTACGGTCTTCCGTGACCACGGGCTACAAGCTAGAATTTCTAAAATTCCCTCCTCCTCATTACCAGGAGTCAAGAGTACCAGGCGACCCTGTGAAAGGAGCCGCATTGATGGCGGCATTGAATCATCTGCTATGCCAGAAGGTGATAGTATTAGTACCAGTCCGGGAACAGGGATTGGGGTTCTACTCCAACCTGTTTATCATCCCAAAGCCCAACGGCGATGTCAGGCCAATTTTGGACTTAAAGGGAGTAAATGCGTATCTAAAGGTCCGCTCATTCCGGATGGAAACTATTCGGTCAGCTGTCGCCGTGCTCCAGAAGGACGACTTCAGGGCGTCCATGGACATAAAGGATGCTTACCTTCATGTGCCAATTTTTCAGCCACATCAAGTATTTCTATGCTTCTCGGTGGCTCGGCATCATTTCCAATTTGTGGCGCTCCCCTTCGGGTTGGCTACGGCCCCCCGGGTATTCACGAAGGTCCTAGCCCCAATCCTAGCCAATCTAAGGATCCAGGGGGTCACGGTCCTGGCTTACCTGGACGACCACTTGGTCGTAGACCATTCGTCTCCTGGCCTGGAAAGAGCAGTGGCCCTCACGGTTCAGTACCTCGAGAGGTTCGGCTGGGTCCTAAATCGAGACAAGTCAGCATTCCTGCCCACAAGGCAGCTGGATTGTCTCGGCATGAGATTGGATACAGAACAACAGAGAGTGTTTCTACCCCTATTAAAGGCCATCAAAGAGCTAATACAAATGGTTCTAAGCAAGAGAAGGCCAACTGTTCGCCTATGTATGCGGCTACTAGGCAAGATGGTGGCCACATTCGAGGCGGTTCCGTACGCTCAGGGCCACACTCGCATCCTGCAGGCAGCCATCCTGTCAGCCTGGAGCAAGAGGCCTCAGGCCTTAGAAATTCCTTGGCCACTCTCACCAAGAGTGCGGCAAAGTCTAGCTTGGTGGTTAAACCCTCAGAATCTCCTGAAGGGAAAGACTTTCAGTCCTGTGACCTGGAAGATAGTAACCACAGACGCCAGCCTGATGGGCTGGGGAGCAATTTTGGATGGTTGCACTCGCCAGGGCTCTTGGGCAGCGGCAGAGAAGCAGTTGCCCATCAATATCTTGGAGCTCAGAGCTGCTCGACTAGCCCTCAGGGCTTGGACGTCCAAACTACAAGGGTTCCCGGTGAAAATACAATCGGACAATGCCACGGCGGTGGCATATATATAAATCACCAAGGGGGAACCAAGAGTCAAGCCGCTCAGAAAGAAGTGAGCTTGATTTTCTTGTGGGCAGAAGCCCATGTGCCCTGCATATCGGCTATATTCATTCCCGGAGTCGACAACCTACAGGCGGACTTCTTAAGTCGCCAGACTCTGTTGCCGGGGGAGTGGTCTCTGCATCCACAGGTCTTTCAGACACTCTGCCAGAAATGGGGAGTGCCGGACGTGGATATCATGGCATCGAGACTGAACAATAAGCTAGACAGGTTCATGTCCCGCACAAGGGATCCCAGGGCCTGCGGAACCGATGCGTTAGTTTGCCCTTGGCATCAGTTCAAACTTCTTTATGCATTTTCCCCGCTCCAGTTACTACCCCGCCTGCTGCGCAGGATCAGGGTGGAGTACATACCAGTCTTCCTGGTAGCTCCAGCATGGCCCAGAAGGGCATGGTATTCACTAATCCTAAGGATGGTAGTGGGAGACCCTTGGACTCTTCCTCTACGGCCAGTACTGCTATCGCAAGGTCCGATCCTCCACCCTGCCTTACGGCATCTAAATTTGACGGCCTGGAAGCTGAATCCCTGATTCTCAGGGGTAGAGGTCTGTCTCAGAAAGTAATCTCTACCCTAATCAGAGCCAGGAAACCGGTCTCTAGGGTGATTTATTACAGGGTCTGAAAAGGCCTATGTAGGCTGGTGTGAGTCCAAGTTATGGCTTTCTCGTAAGTTTACCATCGATAGAGTATTAAGTTTTCTCCAGCTAGGAGTGGGTAGAGGACTGGCATTAAGCACAATCAAAGGACAGATTTCAGCTTTGTCAGTATGGTTTCAGCGGCCGCTGGCCACCCACTCGCTGGTTAAGACCTTCATGCAAGGGGTCTTGCGTATTAATCCTCCAGTTAAATCCCTGCTTTGTCCGTGGGATTTAAATCTTGTTCTGTCAAGTTTACAGAAACAACCTTTTGAGCCGTTGGCTGAAATTCCTTTGGTTTTACTGACAAGGAAGTTAGTATTTTTGGTCGCCATAGTTTCCGCCAGAAGAGTATCGGAACTGGCAGCCTTATCCTGTAAGGAACCATATCTTATTTTACATAAGGACAAGGTCGTTCTCCGCCCTCATCCTTCCTTCCTACCAAAGGTTATATCCAGTTTTCATCTAAACCAGGATTTGGTATTACCATCCTTCTTTCCTAAACCTACTTCCAGAAAGGAAGGGTTGCTGCATACCTTGGATATTGTCAGGGCCATGAAGGCCTATCTTAAAGCTACAGAGAAGATCCGGAAAACAGATGTGTTGTTCATTTTACCGGATGGGCCCAAGAAGGGGCAGGCAACTGCAAAATCCACCATCTCGAGGTGGATTAAACAGTTAATCACTCAGGCCTACGGCTTGAAGGGGTTGCCTCCTCCGTTATCATTAAAGGCTCATTCTACTAGGGCCATGGGCGCCTCCTGGGCAGCACACCACCAGATCTCTATGGCTCAAGTTTGCAAGGCGGCAACCTGGTCTTCTGTCCACACGTTTACAAGGTTCTACCAGTTGGACGTAAGAAGGAATACTGATGCAGCCTTTGGGCAGGCAGTGCTGCGGGCTGCAGTTTGAGACCCTCGGATTCCGGGGGCTCCCTTTTGAGTAAAATTTAAATTTATTTTTCTCAACTAAGTTGGATTTATTATGATTTGAGTATATCTCTAAATTAAATCCTTTTGTCTTGGGAAGATGTCTCCCTCCCCTCATTGTAAGCATTGCTTTGGGACATCCCACTAGTAATGAATATGCCGCTCTGTGTCCCGTGATGTACGAGAAAGAAAAAGGGATTTTTAATACAGCTTACCTGTAAAATCCTTTTCTTGGAGTACATCACGGGACACAGAGCTCACACCCCTCTTATGGGGACCATTTTGGGAGGCATACTGCTTGCTACAAAACTGAGGTACTCCTCCTATGGGAGGGGGTTATATAGGGAGGGGCACTTCCTGTTTGAGATTGCCAGTGTCCATCACCTGAAGGTAATCCATATAACCCACTAGTAATGAATATGCCGCTCTGTGTCCCGTGATGTACTCCAAGAAAAGGATTTTACAGGTAAGCTGTATTAAAAATCCCTTTTTTATAACCGAAACGAAGAAACGTGTTTATTTTGTTGGCCTTCTTTTTTTATTTGTTTAGCAAAAAATAAAAACCGCAGAGGTGATCAAATACCACCAAAAAAAGCTCCATTTGTGGGAAGAAAATTATAAAAATCTAGTTTGGGTTCAATGAAGCATGACCGCGCAATTGTCTGTTAAGTAACAGCGCTGAAAATTATCCTGGGCAGGAAGGTGTGGAAAAAAAAGGCAGTATAATTACGGCGGCTGGTCCGTAAGCAGTTAACCTGCAGTTAATTTACATGATAAAACTCCTATATAATTTATGTGAACGAGCACTTAAAGTGGAATTTCAGCCTAAAACAAACCAACCATCTCTAAATCTACTCGTACCCACATTCTAAGGCCCCATACACACGGGAGGATTTATCCGCGGAGACGGTCCAGCGGACCGTTTCCACGGATAAATCCTCTCAAGGATTTCCGCGGATTTCTATGCGATGGAGTGTACACACCATCGCATTGAAATCCGCGCCAAAATCCTCTGGCGATGACGTGTCGCGCCGTCGCCGCGATTATGACGTAAGTTAGCAGTTTAGCCGCGCTTTACCGCTGTTATAGCTGTACTCTTCAGGCTTTCATCATTTACCAAAGACACACAAGGGGTTAAACCCTTTAATAGGGAGACCTATTGTGGCAGGAATTGGGTCACTAAATGAGAGACTGGGTGAATGGGTTGACGGTCAACTGCAACCCTTGGTAGCTGAGCTTCCCGGCTTCCTACGTGACACTCAACAACTCCTCCAGAAATTCAATAGTTTTCCGTGGGAAGAACACTACAAGTGGATCAGTTGCGATGTGGCGAGTTTGTACTCCTGCATTCCGCATCACTTAGGTCTCCAAGCTGTAGGCTATTTCTTGAGGGAGTCATGTAAGTTCTCATTAGCATTAGAGGAATTTTATTATTCTGTCACTAGAATATTTACTCACGCACAACTTTTTTATGTTCGATGGGGACTATTACCTCCAAAGATGCCGGGCCTCCATGGGAGCCAAGTTCTCCCCCCTCCCTGGCCAATCTCTATATGGGATGGTGGGAGAGGTCCCGCATCTTTGGATGCGATAGTCCCCGTCGGCGAGACACCGTGTTTTACTGTCGTTACATTGACGACTTGCTGTTCATCTGTTCCGGTGAGTCTGTCAGCCTGGACATGTGGTTACTGTATCTTAATGACAACAGCCTTAATTTGCGCTTTACTGGTAATTTGCAGCCCACCACAATTGATTTTCTGGACGTCGGGCTCACCGGTACCGATGGCTTCATCTCTACCAGCTTGTTTAGAAAAGACACGGCGGGTAATACTCTTCTACGTGCGGACTCTTCCCACCCCCAGCACACCATCAGAGGAATCCCTTTTGGGCAATTCCTTAGACTGAAACGCCTGTGTAGCAATACGGATGATTTTACTCGGGAATCTTCTGATATGGTGTCCAGATTTAAAGATAGAGGATACCTTGCCAAGACCATCAATAGGGCACTTTCTAGAGTCAACTCCATTCCTAGATCATCTTTGTTTGATAACAAACGGCACAACAAAGTATCATCCTTCAATGATGCCATCCCCATCTTTTCCACACCTTACAGTCCAGAATTTAATGGCATTAAAAATATCATTAACAAATACCTTCCGGTCTTGTTTAATGACACCACTTATCAGTCGATTCTGACACAAGGGGTTAAGACGGTCAGTAGGAGGGCCCCGTCCCTAGGCAGCATTTTGTCCCCAAGTTTGTTTCTCAGCAGGCCGAGTGGAGACAATTGGCTTACATTTAAAGGCACTTTTAGATGTGGAGTGGGGGGTTGTAGGTATTGCAAACACATTACAACCGGACCATCAGTGCATTCCCACTCAATGAACAAGAACCATGATATTAAGCAGTTCATTAACTGCAACACTGCACATGTAGTTTATGTCATTAGCTGTGAATTATGTCATGTTCAATATGTGGGCCGCACGATCAGATGGTTGAAAGACAGGCTTAGAGACCATCTTTATGATATCAGCCAAGATAATAATACAAATGTAGCAAAACACTGGAACCTGGTTCATCATAAAGATGTCTCTAGCCTGCATATACAAGGCATGGAGAAAATCACCCGCCCAGTGAGGGGGGGAGATAAATTCCGCTTGCTCTGCCGACGAGAAATTTTTTGGCTTTTTCTTTTAGGCACTAGAATGCCTGAGGGGTTAAATTTTCAATGGGACATTTCCTATTATTATGATTAGGGTACTATACTCATTACACCCTATATCGTTTTGACAGTGACTATGCATTATGATTAATTTTCGTCCACAATGCCTACATTAAGTGCTCCAAAAACCATCTTCGAGCTATTCGATGCTTTTCTCTGACCATACACACTCGCAAGCCACATAGTGCACTCATACCAAGTATTTTTCTAAACATCCCCAATTTCGTCTGTTTACTCCTTTTTATTTTAACCAATTTCTCTGTTTTTATCATGTTTGTTTTCAATACGCCCCTAACACAAATATATAGTGCCTTATGTTATTACATAAATTGGCCATTTTTACAGAGTATTATTATTTTTTAAGGGGCCCTGCTTTACAGTGTCCACATCCAGCGCGCTTTCATATGTTCACGTTTGGTTGGCTATTATCTCTTTTTTATCTTTGTGCATACACTTGCAATTTAAGAATTGATGAGACTAACTAGTTGTCAACGGAAACGGTAGCAATTGATGTGTTATATACAGCATTAGAGATGTCCGTCTCATATATATACCCCTTAACCAATTAACACACATCCATTGCCAATGCGATAATAGCCTTAAACGACTACGCGCTCTCTGCGGACCCTGTTCCATGCATTTTTCTTTTTTTTGTTTTTTTTTTTCTTTTTTATATAGATCTTTTTGTATATATGCATGTGCAGCTAAATTTTATTACTTGATACATCTGCACACATACGCATGCACATATTCAATCAATTTTACCCAAGACATATCTCGCCGGAGCTCATGTCATGGTTTACCCAGGTTCACAAACCCGGCTATACTTTTCATTCTACAGGCATATATATTTTTCTCCTTTCTTTTTTCCTTTACCTACATGAATATTAGGTCGGCAAGATATATTGGTTATCACCCATGTATCTATAGCCACTCTTTACATTATAGCCAGAGCATCTGGTTCTATACTTATATATTCACATATATTTTGTATCTTAAAGGGGTTGTAAAGACAAAAATATTTTCCTCATAAATTAAAGTCTGACAGTAGCTGATAAAGTAAAAAGTAATGTTTTGCATTATAACTAGTTTGATACCTGTTGAAATCGAGCTGTTTTATTCACCTCCAGCACTCCTGAATCATTATTCTCACTGACTTCCTGGTTTGCGGTGCACATTCATTCTTGCTACATCACGGCCTAATGGGAACTACAGTTAGGCTTAGCCTCCATGCCTGTGAGGGATAAGAGAGCATCTTCACGCAGGGCTGTAGTCATAGGGAGGGGGTGAGCACATTCTGCTTTCCACCATGCAAAACGGCTCAGATGCTGGTGGAAAGCAAGAAGAGGAGAGACAGGAAACCTGGATTACTGTATTTTAGAGGTCAAAAGGAAAAACGAGGCAAGTGATATTTTAGTGCTCTAGCTTACAGCAATCAATTGATCTAATAAAAAACGAACCTTTAGTGTTCCTTTAAGCCTGTATTCATGCTATGCGACATTGCTTCCAGATTTAGTTCACGGTAATAATGCATTTTCAACATTTGCATACCCGTATGGGCAATGTCCTCAAGTCATGATGCCTATTGCGGCAGATTATGATTTTTTCAGTGTCTAGCCCGGGTTTGTGTTTCCATGACATTTGTCTCCTTCTCCCCCTCCCCCTTTTTTTTATCAATTGCATACGACAGGACTTGTGCATTAACTAATATGCAGACACAGACAACCTCAGTATTCAATGTCTCCATGCATTTTTTTTTTTTTTTTTTTGCAATATGGAATCTCATCCCCATAGGGTTTTGTACTATGAGACATCTGTAGGTCACATATATATTTTTTTAGGAAACTATTTAGTTCCCGGATATCCATTTTTACACTTTGGCATATGTCACAATTGTTTCCTTTCACATGTCCTCCACTTGTGTTTCTTTAGAACTTCACATCACGGTCTTCGACCGCTTTACACTTCTTCATTGAGCATTTCACCTTTTAAAAGATCTTTTTTACTTATATAAATAATAAATGTGCACTGCATCTTTACTACGTCTTACAGAGTGTAGTACTCCGCATTTCCACATTCTCACATATTATTCGGTTTTCTTCTCTCTGGTTTTTGATAGATAATAGGATGATCTACAATACACCTCCTTTAATTTTGACCTATTATCGGGACGAGAGTCTGCTATATGGATTTACCATTGCAGCCATTGATTCTTGAGCTCATACACTCATGCAGACTGACTCCCGATATATACACACACCTCCTGGCGCTTGTCGCCAATGTGGCAACTTTAGAGACGGCACCTCACCATCCATACATTTATATTTACTCTTATTTCACACTCACAATGAATCTAATTCTTTGTTATACCTTATTGATATATATTGTTTTGTATAAGTGTTTGATGGTATTTAATTGCTCTATGTTTGTTTATTCACTTAAACATACCTAGTCCAGATATATATTTATGTGGATTATGTTTGTACTTTTGGCACCTTGGATTTTGGTTTATTTATATTTTGTTTTTCTTTTAAAAAAAAGTTTTCCTTTTTTCCCTTTTGGTATGCACCAGCAGTCTGTGACCTGATATTGGCTTCTGGTGTGTCCAGTGATTGCGGGCCACCTCCAGCCAATCATTCAATCAGGTCACATGTCAGCTTTTGATCTCTATATATACTAAACAGTCTTAATGCATGTTAGCCATGAATAAGCACTAAGTCAGTGCGAAACGTCGGTTATCCTCCTGTTTCTGTTGCTGTGATCTGGTATGTTTTTGCTGTTCGTTTAAATAAAGACAACCTGTTTGGTTTGGAGTGCGGCCATCCATCCTTCATTTTACGCCAATGCTTGCCTAGTGCACTGCCAGCACCCTTGGAATCCTACACCTGTGTATGACCCTATAGCAGACCCACCTTGAGCGGTGATTTTCCTTCTTCACTAGCAGGGGGCGTTTAACCCCCGTTAGAGGCTGAAAGGTTAAAAGTGCCCACGCTGCAGTGCTGCCCGAAGCACTTTGCAGGTGGTTCAGTTCATTTCTATGTGCATGGCGTTTTGGGAGCGGTGTATGCAGCGCCCCAAAGAAGCTGCTTTGAGGAATTTTATCCCTGTGCAAGCGCACCACCCCAGTATAAAAGCACTCAAGCTTTCACACTGGGGTGGCTTGAGAGGAGCTTTTCAGGCCCTTTACAGGCGCGCAAACCCCTGAAAAGCGCCCAGTGTGAAAGGGGTGTTGGAGAAGCCAAGCTCGAGAACCAAATTATAAAACTGTGAAAAATGAAAGCTGTTTAATGAAGACTGCATATAACCCTGAAGAATCATCTTTTATATGCTCGATGAGCAGCAAAATAACTCGTTAAACGTCCATTAATTTGTACATGGCGATATCATAGCTTTGTCCAGGTTGAGGTCACAGCTTTGCCCTGAAGCATGCTACCCTCTTTGATGCAATCATATGTAGATGACTTCCATAGTAAACAAATCGAATCAATTTGCAATACGTATACTGGATGGTTGCGTTTGTATTTCACTTTTTTTTTTTTATAAAGAAGTTTCCTTTTTACTGTTCATATTATCTTACATTTTTACACTAAAGACTAATTAATTCTCACTCCATGTAGACAGTGCATAATTGTTTGGAGGCTTTAAAATTGGAACAGCGATAGTTTACATTCGCATCTGAAAACGGTTTGGAAAGATCAGAGGTTATGAGAACCTCCATGGTTTTCCATGGAACACACTCAAGTTTCCATCAATGTGTTTAGGCCTCAAATGCTTAAAACGTTTATTTTTATGTTTTGGAAGATGCTGTGGTTCAGTATAGCATGAACAGATTCATAAGATGAAGCTGAATCTCTGGAATAAAAAACAATAAACCATTATTTCGAAGTAATTGGGTAGTCATTTGTGACAAGCCAAAGAGCAATGGATTATACAGCATCTGGTCTTGTAAAGAAACTTCTGAATATTACACAACCACCAATTCCATCAGGGTCTAATGAGTTGTAAGCACATTGTTCAGTTCAATTACTATTCATTTCTGGCAAAACATAATAGATTTCCATGCACCATTTCCACACATCCAAAAAGTATTCTCTTTCCCATGAAAAGAATAGGAGGAAGAAAAAACTAAACAAAGAAAAAAAAAAACACACACACAAAGTATTAAACAACAAAAAAAAAAGCTATATTGCAGCTTACCAAATGTTAAAATATTGTACTTGCATTCGCATTCCCCGTTGGGCGATTAAACCCTCAAACACACGGGTAAACCATGCCTGTTTTACCTCCCCCTAAATGCCCCTGTTTAAGCTAAAAAAGCAGCCAGGGCGGGATGTACACATGCAATGGCTAGCTTCATGGCTATGGCACAAATGACACCGTGTTACATTCGCCAGCCAGTACCAGGAACCGAATGCAAACCATTCAAGTGAATGGGTCCCTGGAACCATGATCCAGAGGTGTGGCAATGGTAGCTGCATATTTAAACAAAAGGAATGTGGAGAATAGGGCACTCTGGATAGAAAGGGAGACCTAAACAGTACATGACTGGCTCTTGAAATGCGATTAATTCACCATAAAAGCACTTCAGAGGGAAGCACAATCTATAGGAAAAACAAAGCCGAAGAGAAGGCGCTTCTAAGTGCAGTAATAAAACACTTTAATCACAAGGAAGGGTTAAAAACACTAACAAGATAGGAGTGAAAAAAAGCATATCAATGAATTCATAACATTCAGCGGGATTCCCTCTTGGGAGTAAAGACAGCTGCAGGTGGAAGTTCCAGCTGACCAGCGGTGGGAAACACCGTCTCTGATTCAATGATCACAGTTCTCCATCTTGGATCAGAGAGACAGCGTTTCCTTTTTAGGGTGAAGATTTTCTTTAACCACTTCAATACAGGGCACTGTATTGAAGTGCAAAAAGTAAAACATTGTGTTTTTTATGTTGCTCTTCTTTTGTTTACAACGCAAAAAAATAAAACCGCAAAGGTGATCAAATACCACAAAAAAGTTGTATTTATGTGGGGGGGGGACATCAATTTTTTTTTTTTTTTTTTTTGGTTACAGCATCGCACGACTGCGCAATTGTCAGTTAAAGCGACGCAGTGCCGAATCACAAAAACATGGCCTGGTCATTGGGCAGCCATATCTTCTGGGACTGAAGTGGTTTTAAAGAAAACATTTATTTTTTCCTTAGAAGATCATTAATATGGTAACAATCACACTACTTCTAACAGATGTCCCCAGCTTGCTAGAAGATATATTTCTAGAGGCCAAGCTTCCTCTCAATTGTTTTGTGATTTGATCCTAGCTTCTAACATGCTGTGTACTAGAGAAAAACGAGTAAATTGGGACCAGCATTTTTGTGTCCACCCTTTTTTTTTTTTTTTTTTTTTTTTTTTTTTTTTTTTACTTTTACTTAATGCAGAAAAAGACTACTATTTCAGTAAAAAATACAGTTTTTTATCACTTATTTTTTTTTTTTTTTTTTTTTTTTGCTGTTACAGCATTCTCAAGTGCATAATGATCACCAGCTGGACTTGGCTAAAAAAGATGTTTCTACAGCAAAGCGATCGTTTTAGACATGACTTTGGTCAGGATGATTGTCGTTTTCTGTTCTTGTATTTTATATTGTATTTCTATACCTGACATACCTGTATGTGATTTATCTTCTTCACTGTGTCTTTTTAGGAGAGAAGTCATAAATCGTATCGTCCTCTCACGGTCCTGACCTTTCGTCTGAACTATTTGTTCAGTGAATTAAATGCAGTCTCTTACCATCTTCTAAATCTCCTTCTCCATGCTGTGGTGTGCGTCATTTTCTTGAAGGTTTGCAAACTGTTCTTGGACCACCAATCCAGCCTGGTTGCAGCTCTTTTGTTTGCCGTTCATCCAATACATACTGAAGCTGTAAGTATTAGGTTTTTATTTTTCTTCATTGCCTTTTTTCTTTTAGCAGTGTGTGTGTGTGTGTGTGTATATGTATATGTGTGTGTGTATGTGTATATATGTGTGTGTGTGTGTATATATATATATATATATATATATATATATATATATATATATATATATATATATATATATATATATATATATATAATTTCACATTTAACTCGACTTGTTCTTTAATGTTGAAAACGCGTATCTAAGCCTCATCTTCTGTTCTAATCGGCGTGAAGAAGATATCCAAACATTTATATCTACACGGGTAGCACAAATGCCTTAATCCAATTACGATGGCGTCTGTCATGGCAGATATTGATTATCCAAGAGCAGAATGAGAGTTGTAGAACCACCCTGTTTTGCTTGCACAATCCCATCTCTAGTTTCAGGAAGCCTGCATAGGTGCTAATCCTTCGATTCGCTTGGCTGAAGGTTTGAATTGTCTGATTGCCAGGGTAGAGATTTGAAATGGTATTATACTGTATCTGAAAGATGGATGGTGTTGAAGGCCCCCACCCTTGTTCAGTGATTCAGTTTGATATAGATGGCCCTGTTTACACCTTGCAAAACAGTGGCCCCCTCTGTCAAAAATGTGCACTCCAAAAAAAGGTATTCCTCCAGAAAAGTTCCTGCTTGTATGATTGGCTCACTGGTTTTCTCAGAAGTCTGCACGAAGACACGAGAAATTTGGGCATAGGTTAGATACTATACAATGGTTAAAGCGGGATTCCACCCGCAATTTTTTTTTTTTTTTTTTTTTTTTTTTTAAGTCCGCAGCTACTAACACTGTAGCTGCTGACTTTTTTTTAAATAAGGACACTTATTTGTCCTAGTAGCCCGCGATGTCCGTCCCCCGACGGCGATTGCTTGGTCCTGGAGCCTCCATCCTAACTAAGGGAAACGGGTAGTGATGCCTTAAGGCTTCACTGCCCGTTTCCTACTGTGCATGCGCGACTTGCGCAGTGTTTTTTGAATGGGCGACTGCCTCCTGGGATACACACACTTCCCAGAAGACACCAGGACGGAGGACGAGGCAGAAGATCCACCGCGGTGGAGGAAGAGGCAGAAGATCTACTTCGCATAGCAACCGCCCTTTCAGGTGAGTATAATTTTTTTTATTTAAGATTTTTTGGGGGGAAAAAAAGGTGGAACTCCACTCTAACGTAGTTCTAAAGGCAGACTTTTTTCATACTTTAATGCATTGATGTAAAAAAAAAAAACCCCTTCTGAGTGCAGCTCCCACCCCCAGACACTTTTTATACTTACCTGAGCTCCATCTCAATCCTGTGATGTGCATATGAGAATCGGCTCTCCTGTTCTTCCTCCCTCATTGGCTCACACAGCAGTGGGAGCTATTGGTTCTTGCTGCTGTCAATCACAGCTAGTGAACCAATGAGCAGAGCCGTGCTACGCTCAGTGTGTGAATGGACAATATTTCTCAGGAGCGCAGCTGAGGAGGGGGCTTGCATGAGTGCCCATATAGTTAGAGACTTGCTCTTAGGGGCAGTCGACCGGGGGGGCAGGAGAGGCCTTTTAGAATCACTTTAAATACTTCTAAAGAAAACCAGACTGGCATCATTAGCTGATTATATTGAACCAGACCCTCCCATTCAAAAGGCAATCGGTCCAGTAAAATTGGCTTTCTTCACCGCAACAAAAGGTAATATCAGTAATCAAGAAACCAGTCTCGGTGATGCCTTGGCCAACTAATCACAAGAATGCCCCTAAAGCCTGTGTGACCAAACTAACAGGGCAATTGAACGCAGACTTGAATGCCAGTGGAAATGGACTAGGCCCCAACAGAACATACATGGAGTGATTAGGTCTGAGCTATGGTGGAGATATAAAACAACAAAAGAACACAGGGAAAAATCAGCTACTGCGTGAGGCCCCACATCAAAGTGCCCTACATTGCAGACGGTGAACACACCCAGCCCCCTGGCCTGGGAACCCATGCTGGTTCCTGCCAATGTTGTGTGTCCCTTTCAGACCTGGCCTTCCCCGGGCAAAGAAGGAGAAATGGAACCGGGTCACATCTTTCTTATACTTGGGAAGGCTCCTGGAGGGAAAACTCTCATAGAATCCCTCTCCCAGGGGAGCCAGGTGGATGAAAGAAAATGAAAGCCAGAAAAAGAGTCCTCCATCACCCAGATTGCATCCCTTTAAAAAAAAAAAAAAAAAGGGGAGAGCGATCCTGTTCCCTTTTATAGCAGATCAGTCAGCATTGTGCTTGTGCTATATAACCTGCCCCTCTCTTAGCTGGACTCTGTGATAACCAGTCAAGTCCCTCCACCCCAAACTTGCTCATCCATGTCTTTATGGACCTTTTGTTTGCTTTGTACACTGGTGTGCAGTCTTGTTGGAACAGAAAGGGGCCAACCCCAAACTGTTCCCACAAAGTTGGGAGCATGAAATTGTCCAAAATGTCTTGGTATAATAATGCCTTAAGATTTCCCTTCACTGGAACTAAGGAGCCAAGCCCAACACCTGAAAAACAACCCCACACCATAATGCCCCCTTCACCAAATGATTTGGACCTATGCACAAACCAAGGTCCATACATTTTGAGTGGAGGAACTTGATTGGCCTGCACAGAGTCCTGATCTCAACCCCCATAGAACACCCTTGGGGTGCATTAGAGTAGAGACTGTGAGCCAGGCTTTCTCATCCAACATCAGTGACTGACCTCACAAATGCGCTTCTGGAAGAATGGTCAAACATTCCCATAGACACACTCCTAAACCTTGTGGACAGCCTTCCCAGAAGAATTGAAGCTTTGATAGCTGCAAAGGGTGGGCCAACTTAATATTGAACCCTATGGACTAAGACTGGGATGCCATTAAAGTTCATGTGCCTGTAAACGCAGGCGTCCCTATACCTTTGACAATATTGTGTGATATCGATAGAGATTATATCTCTATCAGTATCTCACAGAAGTGAGTACACCCCTCCACATTTTTGTAAATATTTTATATCTTTTCATGTGACAACACTGAAGAAATTACACTTGTATCAAAGTGGTGTGTGTACAGCTTGTATAACCGTGTCAATGTGTTGTCCCCTCAAAATAACTCAACACAGTCATTAAAGTGGATGTAAATCCGAATATTTTTATTTATTTTTTTTGCTATCACAATGTAGAGTTTAAGATTTCCGATCATCTGTGCCCAGTTTTGCCACAGTTGATCCAGCTCCAAGAAATCCTTGTCTTTTTTTCAGTGATATGAACGGACAAACAGGAGAAAACTTTTGTCCATTCTGCCCCCTTGCTGTGAATGACAGGTTATTGACATATCTCATGCAATAACCTGAGACGGGCATTATTTTTTAATTCCCACCCCTACTCCTTTTCTGAAGTCATGTGGTTACTTTTCTGGATTTTGACTGGATGTTACTGATCAGAGCAGAATTTAGTGTAAGGAATACATAGGAGAAAATGCATGTTGACAAGGGGAGTGTAGTGGTGGGCAGGGAGGCAACTGACATCACAACTCCACCCACCAAGCTCCAGACAACAGATCCACCCACAGAATCTGCAGTTTTTCAGTTCTTATAACAGACAGAGGAGAGACATTTGACAGGTAAGGATACATGCAGGAGGCATGTATATCCTTATAGATCAGAACTATGGCAGTAGTTTAGAAAGGATGAGAGTGGGTTTACATCCACTTTAATGTCTAAACCACTGGCAACAAAATTGAGTACACCCCTAAGTGAAAATGTCCAGATTGGGCCCATTAATATTTTGTGTGGCCACCATTATTTTCCAGCACTGCCTTAACCCTCTTGGGCATGGAGTTCATCAGAGCCTCACAGGTTGCCACTGGAGTCCTCTTCCACTCTTCCTTGACACCTTAGAGCTGGTGGATGTTAGAGACCTTGCGCTCCCCCCCACCTTCCGTTTGAGGATGCCCCACAGATGCTCAATAGGGTTTAGGTCTTGAGACATGCTTGGTCAGTCCATCACATTTACCCTCGGCTCCTTTAGCAAAGCAGGGGTCGTCTTGGAGGTGTGTTTGGGGTTGTTATCATGTTGGAATACTGCCCTGCGGGGATAATGCTCTGCTTCTGTATGTCACAGTATGTGTTGCCATTTATGGTTTCCCTCGATAGGGAGCTACAGTTCAGTGGCAGAAGCACTAATGCAGCCCTAGACCATGACACTCCCACCACCATGCTTGTCTGCAGGAAAGACACACTTGTCTTTGTACTCCTCACCTGGTTGCTGCGACACACGCTTGACACCATCTGAACCAATAGGTTTATCTTGTTTTCATCAGACCACAGGACATGTTCTTAGTCTGCTTGTCTTCCGCAAACTGTTTGCGGGCTTTCTTGTGCATTATCTTTAGAAGAGGCTTCCTTCTGGGACGACAGCCATGCAGACCAATTTGATGCAGTGTGCAGCGTTTGGTCTGAGCACTGACAGGTTGACCCCCACCCCTTCAACCTCTGCAGCAATGCTGGCAGCACTCGTACGTCGTCTATATCCCAAAGACAACCCCCTGCATAGGACTCTAAGCATGTGCACTCAACTTCTTTGGTTGACCATGTTTGGAGTGGAACCTGTCCTGTTAAACCGCAGTATAGTCTTGGCCACCATGCTGCATCTCGGTTTCAGGCTCTTGGCAATCTTCTTGTAGCCTGGGCCATCTTTATGTAGAGCAGTGGTTCTCAACCCGGGGGTCGGGACCCCTTTGGGGGTCGAACGACAATTTGCCAGGGGTCACCGAATCCTGTGCTGTTCCTGAATCCTGCACCGCTCTCCCAGCCTTTTCATGGCTACCCATCAGGGCTGTCCCTGGAGCTTGCAGTGGCCCGCCCACTCAGCCTCTTCGCAGCCACCCATTCAGTTCACGGCGTGACTGGGGGGCAGAGACTAGATGTCAGCTGGCTGGTGAGGTATGTGAAGTGGGAGGGGCTGGAGGAGACCCCATCTCCTGATTTTGGCATAGGTGTCACTGCTGCGGAGACACAGTGAGTACCATAAGGGGTGGAAGGGACTCGGGGAGTGCTAAGTATCTGTGGGTTAGGGGGTGCAAACTACTTGTCTTTCCTTGGGTGCTGACATCCCACGCTAGAAAAATAGTTTTACTGTTAGGGGTCCCCACAACTTGGGAAATTTTATCAAGGGGTCACGGCACTAGAAGGTTGAGAACCACTGATGTAGAGTAACAAAGAATTTTTTTCAGATCTTCAGAGTTCTTTGCCATGAGGTGCCATGTTGAACTTCCAGTGACCAGTATGCGAGAGCCAGAACGATGACACCAAATTTAACACACCTGCTCCCCATTCACACCTGAGACCTTGTAACATAAACTAGTCACATGACACCGGGGAGGGAAAATGGCTAATTGCGCCCAATTAGGACAATTTCACCTAGGGGTGTACTCTTCTGTTGCCAGCAGTTTAGCCATGTGTTGAGTTATTTTGAGGGGACAACAAATGTACACTGTTATACAAGCTGTACACTCACTACTTTACATTGTAGCAAAGTGTCATTTCTTCAGTGTTGTCACCTGAAAAGATATATAATAAAATATTTACAAAAATGTCAGGGGTGTACTCACTTTTGTGAGATATTGTATACATTACAATAATATCAAAATTGTCATAGCTAATCATACAGTGAATCTGCATGCACATTCGTTCTGTGCAAATTGGGCAAAAGCTAATGTTTAGGCTATTTTTTCTTCCAAATGTTTTTATTATAAGCAGTAGAAAAATAATGAATTGCAGCCACTAGATGGAGCTAGACGAATGGCTAATACATGCTTCCTTTTTTTTATTTTTTATGAATGGACCCCTTAGTGTTGCGCTTCTTGGTTTGAGTAGCTTTTGGTAAATCGGCAGTTGACAGACGTCGTACAACAGAACAACCTACTTCATCGCTTTGCTGCTGTTAGATAAAACATCATAAGGCATGTTCGGTTTTGATAAGGCTAGTTTTCTTTTTAAGGGACGGTTGGGTGCTTATGGCTAGGTCAGGAACTCCAGCCGAGCATTTTGGGTGCACAGTTGAAATCAATTTTCAACTTTCAACTATTGCAACACCTTGTGTAGCCATAGTAAAGAAATGTGTGTAACGCATATTCTATTCAGCAAATAACTTATCTAGGTGGTTTGTGAAAAATTGTTGAAAGGCTTACTGTCCACACCCATATGTCATTACCGGTCGATGTTGGAGTTTATGGCTCATGTCATTTATTTAAAGTGTCACTAGACAAACCTCATAAAAACTATCAAGTGCTGAAGTACATGCTGTTCATACTCCGTCACTATGAGATCAGTTTTCTGCAAAACCTGATCCTGCTGCTCTCTAGCTCCATTTTCTGTTCAGGTCCCCATGGCAGCTATGGATTTTGCAGCTATGGTGGCAACTCTGCACATGCTCAGTTTTCAGTGAGTTTCTATGCTGAGCATTTTCCCTATCGCATCTAAGAAGCCCATGTGACTATAGAGTCGCCCATGTGGTATATGACAGCCCACTCCCTCCCTACCAGGGTTGCCAACCTCCCGCAGCATTTCTCAACTGACAAAACATGGAAAATTTGCTGGCGGAGCACAATTTTTACGGACAACCTGAGAAATTACAGAGCTCCTAATTGAAAACTAACAGTGAATATTTAACCAATATAAACATGATATGGAAAAACTATAATATAATCTGCTTAATTTTTCACTTAAGTCAACACAGCATGAAATTATCAGCCCCTGGTATTTGCTGGCAATTGTAAAAAAAAAAAACTGTCAGTAAATTTACTGGCGGTTGGCAACCCTGCTTCCTACCACCTCAATGCCCACCAACCATCTAAACACAATGGGGGTGGGAGATTACTTGTAGTTTAATGTTGGCTTCACCTCCCTCTTATTCTAGGACACAGGTTGGAGACACATGACAGAGCTCATGTCTGTCAGAAATCCACCCACGCTGTTATTTCCACAAAATAATAAAGATTGGATTTCAAACATTTTTATATGACAATTTAAAGAACCGTTTATTGATTTTATTTATTTTTACTTTGTAGTACAAAGACTTTGTTTTTACATTTTGAACATCAGCAGAGGACTAGAAGTTCCACCTGCTTGTTTCCCTGCAGACAGGTTGGGAAAGAGCTGGATCATCTGACGGCTGTATATCAATTAGGAAAAATATACTTTTTTAGATTTTTTTTTTTTTTTTATTGATTTTTTTTATTAGCTAGTTAGGGACCATAAGGATTTACCCCCCCTAATTACCAGGCTGTTTTTTGTGATGCGACACTGCGTCGGTGATGCTGTACCCAAAACAAATAGGTCTATATGTATTCTATACTATAGATAGATGTATACTATACTAAATATTTTGGGTAAAAAAAATCGCAATAAGCATATATTGATTTTGGTTTGCACAAAACTTATTGTGTCTACAAAATAGGGGATAGATTTATGGCATTTTTTTATTAAATATTTTTTTGTGGGACTGCGACATTGGGGTGGACAGATTGAACACATTTGACACAGTTTTTGGGACCAGTGACCTTTTATACAGCGATGAAAAATGCCACGATTACTGTATAAATGTCACTGGCAGGGAAGGGTTTAACGCTAGGGGGCAATCGAGGGGTTAAGTGTTCCCTCGGGAGGTGTTTCTAACTGTGTGAGGGGGGTGTAGTGACTAAAGGAGGAGAGAGATTGCTGTTCCTGATCACTAGGAACAGAAGATCTCTCTCTCCTCCCCTGACAGAACGGGGATTTGTCTGTTTACATTGACAGATCCCGCTCTGTCTCTCTCAGGAGCGATCGTAGGTGGATGGCGGACATCGTGGCCATGCGCATCGGCTCTGGCCTCGCACTATGGGCGCACGTGCACGCCCTAGAGCTCTTAAAGTGGTTGTAAACCCCACTTTATGACTTTACCTACAGGTAAGCCTATAATAAGGCTTACCTGTAGGTATAAAGAATATCTCCTAAACCTGCACGGTTTAGGAGATATTCCCCTCGCAATGCGCCGCTGACGTCAGCGGCGCATGCGCAGGGGGGATCCTCGGCTAAAGGACCGGCAGCCACCGGACCTTGCCGAATTTAAATCTCCCGCGCGCACGTGCGGGAGTAACGTCATCGCTGCTCCAGCCAATCACAGCGCTGGAGCGGCGATACCCGGAAGACACGCCAGAGCAAGATGATTTCTCGCTCGGCGTGAACCAGGTAAGTTTTACACACCTCGTTCCGAGGTAAGTATTTCATAATGAGCTAATATGCGGTGCATATTAGCTCATTATGACTTTTGCCTTGCAGGAGAAAAAAAAATAATAATTTTGATGCGGGTTTACAATCGCTTTAAAGTACAATGATGGCAATTTGCCCAGGAGAGCCAACTGCTGCGGCTGGCCTTTAAGTAGTTAAAATAAGGCCAGTGCCATCATCCACATACAGAAATAATGTAAATTTAACAGTGTGTGTTTAGGACCCTGTCGCACTGCTGTGACTTGAAAGCCGTGCGACTTTGCGGCTGCGATTTCAGGGAATGCCTGTGTAAACTTGAGGTCTACAGACTATCAAAGTCGGACCAAAGTAGTAGACTTAGACTTAGAAGTGGCACAGATATGAATGGTACTCACTGGAGTGTGTAAGGGGCCTTGGTATCCCTTTAAATCTTCTTGGGGAATCTCGCAGCACTCCCACTCGTTTCCTCTAATTCTAATTGTTCTACCTTTTTGCCACCTCTAGGTATGCAGGACACTAGCATTTCTACAGTTGTCCTCCCGTCCAAGGCCCTGCATTGTTGGGCCCAGATTCTTAAACAAGATACGACGGCGTATCTCCAGATACGCCGTCGTATCTCTAAGTTGCGCAGTCGTATCTATGCGCCTGATGCTTACAATCAGTTACACATAGATTTCCCTTAGATCCGACAGGCGTAACTGTGTTACACCGTCATATCGTAAATGCATATTTACGCTGGCCTCTAGGTGGCGCTTCCGTCGAATTCCGCGTCGAGTATGCAAATTAGGTAGATACGCGAAGTCCCGGCCGACGCAGTAAAGTTACGCTGTTTACGTTAGGCTTTTCCCGGCGTATAGTTGCCCCTGCTATATGGTGGCATAGGTTCAGCATACCAATGTTAAGTATGGCCGTCGTTCCCGCGTCGAAATTTGAAAAAGTTACGTCGTTTGCGTAAGTCGTCCGTGAATGGGGCTGGACGTCATTTACGTTCACGTCGAAACTAATGACGTCCTTGCGGCGTACTTTGGAGCAATGCACACTGGGAAATTCCACGGACGGCGCATGCGCCGTTCGGGAAAAACGTCAATCACGTCGGGTCACAGTACATTTACATAAAACACGCCCCCTGATCCAAATTTGAAATAGGTGGGCTTACGCCGGCCGATTTACGCTACGCCGCCGCAACTTACGGAGCAAGTGCTTTGAGAATACAGCACTTGCCCGTGTAAGTTGCGGAGGCGTAACGTAAATCAGATACGTTACGCCCGCACAATTTTACGCCGATGTACGAGAATCTGGCCCTTGGTGTGCAGTTTCATTAGATGAGTTCCAGGTATACACACAGTCAAGCCAGCCACTGGAGGCTGATCTAATCAAAAAGGCAGCTCGAAATGCCATGGCATATGCAAAGGGTGTTCACTTTATGGGAGGTGTTGAAGGATAATTGGAATATGAAGCGTTCCTAAAGCATAGATCACACAATTGACTGAATCCCCTTTTTTTAAATTGTGCTTCTTCCAAGTACTTCTAATTTCAGATGTTTCCATTTTATGTACATATATAGAAATACATAGCATATGTACCTAGGTGATAGAGGGGGGGTCTAAAGATATTTAACTTCAAAAAGGTTTGCCTTGAAAACCGACTATGATTGTACAAAGGAATACAACATGTGTTAAGCACAGTATTGAGCGTACATTTCTCCAAGCCTACAGCTGGCACTTATTTTAACACAAGCACACATTCTTTGACTCCTTCAGTGCTGTTGGCTCTTTAAATAGAATTGACTGGCTTTTGAGTTTTTACATTTTCATAGCTTTGTTTCAGATACCTTAAAACATATGTCCAGTCACTTTGTTAACCTCTTGTTGAATTGATATACTACCTCCCTTGCTTTCAATATATTTAGTTAAAAATGAAATATCCTGAATGCCTACTTTTTTTTTTTTTTTTTTTTTTCTTGGAATTCGGCAACCCCTATTGCTTGGTTGTCACCTTTCACGTAAACCGGCTTTCAGGAGGAAGTAATTTTGGACTTCATCTGCTTGTGGTATTCCATAGCGCCTCCCTATGTTCTCTGCAGCAGTCTCATATTCTAGAAAGAAATGTGGGTTTAGACCGAGGATAGAAGTTTGGGACATTGTCAATCAGCCTTGCTGAAGTGGAGTTTTATTCATGTCTGTAAAATGTCGCCAGATGTGCTTGTCGTTCTTTATTACATGTAGGAGGAATCCTCACCACAGAACTTGACATACTGTAGCACTTAGAGTGAAGACCTAACATAACGTGGGGCTTATTGTTAGATCTTTAGCAGCGTTGATGACTGCTGCCTGGAAGTGGAACATCCATTGGTTTTGGCAGTTTTGCCAATAACACGCTTTACTGCATCTATGGTGGGAACCATTGTTGCCTCTTGAGAAAAAGATAGTCCGCAATTCCTTGCTTGCTCTTTTAAATCCTTAAAATGTATTGATTCTCCATAAAAGTCAGACAGCAAAACGCGTTTCAGCCTTGCGGGTCTTGTTCACTACTATTGCTGCTTCGACCTCCCTCCATTTCTGTCTGGTCATCAAATATTTCCATCTTTATTCATCTCTACTGCATGTAGGCTGATAGGACTAGTAGTTTTCAGAACAAGGATCAGATTGTTTTGCTTTCTAATGAGCTGACAAGAAGTGACATGGAATTTGCATCCTCTTGGGGGGGAAAAAAAACGAATGCTGCCAACACATCGAAGGACCGGTAAACTGCAATTTAAAAATGTTTGCTCTTGGGTTTAGTTGTCCGAAAAAGATGAACACTAAGCAGCTATCAAAACACCTATTGGTGCAGCTGTACATAAAAAATATCACTAATGCAGTTTCGAACGCAGATAGCGTAAAGTACCTGAATTTTTTCCCCTGTATACTCCTTCACAGCAGACGGAAAACCAGTCCTAGAAATCGGTCAGGGTCTGCTGCAGTCCACATGTGCTAATGAGCCCCTTTCAGATGGGTGGACTCCGGCGACAGATCCCCCTGTTCAGTGGAGAATCGGCTTGCTGATCTGCACTGAGCAGGCAGATGACGGGTCCCTGTTCGCTCCGCTTATGTTTTCCTGTATGGTCGGTTAGTTGTAAACGGACCGGCTGTCCAACTGTTATGCGATCTGCCAGACAGATGGGCAACGGATTGCCCCATCCATCTTCTTTTTTTTTTTTTTTTTGCGGACAGGATCGGATATTCACCGACATCTGCCGCTCCATAGAGGGCAATGGGTGGTCTGTTTGTTTGGGTCCACCTGAAAAACTGACAGGGGTCATAGGGAGCATACAAACCATAGGCAGAGTTAACAGAGGGATGACCTATCGGTGGGCTGCTGCTCTTTAATTTTTCAGTCCGTAGGAAGGGTTATGTTCCCGAACAAAGTTTTGCTGCTACTGGTGAATGTCCAAGACATGTGTTTGATGTCTAGGGAAAAAATACTTTGATCACTTTTAACAGGTAGAACAGTTTACATATGAAGAGCTGTGCAATAAGCTGTTTCTCTGAAATTCCGCTTTGAAACCCAAATGCAGGCACAATAAAACTTAACAGTGCTCAAGCAGTTATACATTCTGTTCCTTATGCAGATTTTTATTAGGAGAATCTTCTTGTTTACATGCCATGGGCAATACAGTGCCCTCCGTACTTTCTGCCTGCTCGTGTGTAAGCGCCCCCCCCCCCCCCCATGCTTTGTTTTGTGAATGGCAAGTTGGAGAGGGAGGCTGAGAAACAATCCTAATGTTGAGGTCTGGGAAACGTGCAGCACATACATCCAAGCAAACCAGAATAAGAAGCGGAGCTGAACTGCTCCTGACATTAAACAAGGTTTACCTAATGTAGAATAACTTGCAGGATGGGGAAGTGGCTTTTCAGAAAACAGAATGTAAAATTTTGCCCTTGCAGAGAATTTGTAACATATCTCTGCAAAGAAAAAACTGCGTGCAATACCAGTGTTGGGCCTTTTCTGCCGCTGTTAAACGCATGTTTTTTTTATTTTGAAATGTCAAGAATCACATGCAGTTGTATGTTTCGATTGGCAGCATGTACGTGCAGCTGCAGTGGAACATTCTTGCCATTTCCTGTTTTTCTTTCCCCGTTGCCACTGCTTTCCGCAGGTGAAATAGTATGCTGCGATTTACCTGCAGTTATGTGCAGATAGCTGTGCTAAATCAGTCCTGGACACAGTCAAATTTTTTTCTAACCACCAGGTTATGCACATATGGTGTGAACCCTCGAGGCCTTAACCACTTGACCACTGGGTACTTAAGCCCCCTTCCTAACCAGACCAGCTTTCGGTGCTCTGACTTTGAATGACAATAACTCAGTCATGCAACACTGTACCCATATGAAGTGTTGGTCGTCCCCCCCCCCCCCCCCAAATAGAGCTTTCTTTTGGTGGTATTTGATCACCTCTGGGCTTTTTATTTTTTGTGCGCTATAAAAGAAAAAAGACTGAAAATTCTGTAAAAAAAAAATTGTTATAACATTTTGCAAATTGGTAATTTTTCTTCATAAATTTTGGCCAAAATTTATACTGCTACATATCTTTGGTAAAAATAACCCAAATCGGTGTATAATATTTGGTCTTTGTGAAAATTGGAGTCCACAAGCTATGGTGCCAATATCTGAAACTTTATCACACCTGAACATTTCTTGAGACCCTAACATGCCAGGGAGGTACAAATACCCCCCAAATGACCCATTTTTGGAAAGTAGACATTCCAATGTATTTAGTAAGAGGCATGTTGAGTTTTTTGAAGTTGTCACCCCCCCCCCCCCCCCCAATTCTTTGCAAAATCTATTTTTTTTTTTTTTTTTTTTTTTTTTTCACACAATTGTCATATTAGCAGGTTATTTTTCACACACGGCATGTGCATACCATAAATTACACCCCAAAACACATACTGCTATTCCTCCAAAGTTTGACGATACTACATGTGAGACTTTTACACAGCATGGCCACATACAGAGGCCCAACATGCAGTGAGCACCTTCAGGCATTCTGAAGCATAAATTACACATTCAATTTCCTGACTACCTATTACAATTTTGAAGGCCCTGGAGCAACAGGACAATGGAACCGGCCCAAAAAATTACCCCATTTTGGAAAGACAACGCCCCAACATATAATCTATGAAGCATAATGAGTTTTTTGAACATTGTCATTCATTTATTTTTTTTCTAAAAAAAAAATGAAACCGCTTTTTTTTTTTTTTTTTCCATTCATACAATATTTCTAACACATGGCATGTACATAGCAAAAATGACACCCTAAAATAGATTCACCTACTTTTCCTGAGTATAGTGATACCACATGTGGGAGACTTCCACAGCCTGGTCACATACAGAGACCGGGTACGGCTGGGTACTTCTGGAGGGATGGCAGGATCCAAAGTATAGTGGAGGGATGGCAAAATGCAGAGTATGGTGGAGGGATGGCAGAGGCTGCAGTTGTCAACTGAGCAGCGCTGTGGGCACTACACATCCAGCCCACAGCGCTACTGCATTTGATTTCTCCCCTCTGCGCTCACATTGTACGGAGAGAGAGAGAAACCGGACATCACGCTGGTTCGTTTACATGTGATCGCTCCATCATTTGACGGAGCGATCACGTGGTAAACGGCCGCTCTCAGCGGCCATTTACCATGATCCGTGATGCTCCCACGTAAGCACCCCAGGGGGCGCTTGATTCTGAGAGGATGTCAATGTATGTCCTCCCAGAGTTATCAAACCGCCCTGTAGCCAACATGCGGCTATGGGCCGGTTGTTAAGTGGTTAAGTGGTATTAAACCCAAAAACAAAAATGTAATGTATTGCAACTCGCTATTCATCAGATGTTGTGGCTGAAACCACATCATCAGCAAAATGTCCTCAATTAATCCATGGCAATGAGATATGTGTATAGATAGATATTTATTACGAAATGTATTGAGATGCCTGCCTTTACACGCACATGAACTTTAAAGGATAAGTCCAGCCTGAGCTTGTTTGGCTGGACTTCTCCTATGGGTCACAGGAATGCAATTAGTTTTGCACTCCTGTGATCCATTTTCAGCAGAGCGGTCTAAAGTCGTCACTAATATCAGTCCTGGACTGATAGCCATCTCAGCCTTTCAGTGAGTCGCTGAGGTACTGAGACGGCCGCTCCCCGCCCCTCCCCAGCTCAGCTCTCCAGTGAGCATGGAGGGGCAGAGTGTAGAGCTGCTGATTGACAGTCAGTAGCTCTCCTCTCAGGGATCTGTGAGATTATTAGCAATGTTTGATGGCTCCGTTCTCGGTGTAGAGGCGGCGAGTGACAGATGCAGCATCGGTCCCATGCTGCATCCAACTTTTTTTTTTAATGGCATCCCAGTCTTTGTCTGTAGGGTTCAATATTGAGTTGGCCCACCCTTTGTAGCTATAACGGCTTCAACTCCTCTGGGAACGCTGTTCACAAGGTTTAGAAGTGTCTATGGGAATGTTTGACCATTATTCCAGAAGCACATTTGTGAGGGCAGGCACTGATGTGGACAAGAAGGCCTAGCGGGCAGTCTCTACTCTAATTCATCCCAAAGGTGTTCTATCGGGTTGAAGTCTGGACCAATCAAGTTCCTCAACCCCAAACTTGCTCATCCATGTCTTTATGGATCTTGCTTTGATGCATTGGAATGGAAATTAACTATCCCCAGGGAACAGTTAAGAGAACTGTTAAGATGTCAGCATACCAAGACATTATGGGCAATTTCATGCTCCCAACTTTGTGGGATCAGTTTGGGGATAGTTAATTTCCATTCCAATGCATCAAAGCAAGATCCATAAAGACATGGATGAGCAAGTTTGGGGTTGAGGAACTTGATTGGTCCAGACCTCAACCCGATAGAACACCTTTGGGATGAATTAGAGTAGAGACTGCCCGCTAGGCCTTCTTGTCCACATCAGTGCCTGCCCTCACAAATGTGCTTCTGGAAGAATGGTCAAACATTCCCATAGACACTCCTAAACCTTGTGGACAGCCTTCCCAGAAGAGTTGAAGCCGTTATAGCTACAAAGGGTGGGCCAACTCAACATTGAGCCCAACAAAGACTGGGATCCCATTAAAGTCCGTGTGTGTGTGTGTGTGTGTGTGTGTGTGTGTGTGTGTGTGTGTGTGTGTGTAAATTCAGGCATCTCATTTATTTTAATAATAGTGTGTGTATGTGTCCTTGTAATCCCTATTTGAAACTGAATGGGTTGTTTTTACAAGTGAGGGTTCCCATATGCTTTATATGAGCCCCCAAACTGGGGTATATACTGTATAGCAGTAATTGAAAGCAGGTTTATGTTGGAGACGGCATAATGCTTTGTAAAAGCTTTAGCGTAACACTAGAAGCCCAGGCTTACCCAAGACCATCATAATGTATAATGCATTCACATCCCTTCACTTTTTTTTTTTTAATGTTCATTCTTTTTTAATCCCTCTATCAATTAAAAAAATTGAGAAGTTAAGCAAATATTTTCTTCTTTGGAAAGTTTACTGTTGTGGGCAACCCACAACGGAATGCAATTTGGTTTTTATTGCTTTTTGTTTACTCACGATATACAGTGATCTCATCTGTACAACTGGTGAAAGTTCTTGCATTTGAGATTAGTTAACATATTGTGGCTTTTAGCCAGCTTTTTCCAGCTGTGACCCTTTGAGAGTAAAAAAAAAAAATGGTGAGGAAGATGCCACTGTAAGAAAATATGCGTTTTCACTCCTTTGAGATCTCCTTTTTAAAACCATGTTGTATATACTGTTTTATGTCTGTGTCAGAAGGGCGTTTAATGATCTGCTTCACCACATGAGGGCATATGAAGACTTCGTCATTCAATGAAATCACAACTTGGTTCTTTCAAGCTCCTGAGCATTGGTTTATCGTAAAAATATCCGTGTAAATGTTATACTGTGATTCACATGTCCAGATGGCAAGTGTAAAATTTGAAGGAGGCCCAGCGAAATGTGCATGAAATCTTGCCACTGGAAGAAAAACAAACAATGTATTATTGAGCCACACTCAACTAGGGCTTATTGTAACACTCTGTAGAAAACCTTTGTGGGAAGGCTGTAATGGAATTGGGCAGTTCCCAACTCTTGCAGCAATGTCACTCTTTGTGAAGAAGACTCCCATCTTCTCTGCTCTAAAACTAGTATGCCATTCCTTCTGATTGGAGGTTGGAATGCCAGTTCTGCCTTTTTAATGTACGGTTTCTATAACAATTATTTGCTCTCTTGGAAGTTTTCATTAATGTTGAATCATTTGATTTTGAATTTAAAAAGTCCCTGGTAGCTCACCCATAGCAAGGTATGCTCGCCCACCTGCGCTGGCTCCCTCCCTGCCTTCACCTTCCATGTGGCCCCCTCTTATTTGCCTTTATGGAACGGGGCTTACTGGTGTAGGGGAGCCCCATGTAACTGTGTGCTCAATCAACTGTACAAAAAAATGTTAACTTCCCCAACCTAAAACCAGCCTTTGCAGCAAGGAGTATATGGAAGGGTGACGCACATCGTGAACAAACAAGATTTCCCAGCATACTTACCAGTCGGCCTGCAAAACAACCAAATTGAGCCTGTCTAATGGTTTACAGTAAAAATCGAAAGCCGCAGTGCCCATGACAAGGGACCTCTGTATTTACTTCAGTTCTAACTCTAAATTTCCATAGTGGGAGCACATATAATAATATATATCAAAGTGATATTAAAGGTTCAATTTTTTTTTTTTTTTTTTTTTTTTAAATAACCAACATATACTTGCCTCCACTGGGAAGTTCGTTTTGCACAGAGTGGCCCCGATCGTCCTCTTCCGGGGTCCCATTGTGGCTCTCGCACCTCCTTCCTGCATGTGATAACCACCTCTGGGAAGCTCTCTCCCGAGGGAGTTGCCTTGCGGGCACGCTCCTGTGTCATACACTTGGCATCAATAGACGCTGAGTCTATGACTCTGCCCCACCCCCGGGCGGCCGCGTCATTGGATTTGATTGACAGCAGCGAGAGCCAATGACTGCGCGTTCAATCTATCCATTAAAGAGCTGAGAAGCCGTGGAGAGAGAGACGTGGGATTGCGCCCACAGAAATTCGGTGCTCAGGTAAGTAAAATGGGGGGGCCTGGGGGGCCGGACACTGCAAGGTGTTTTTTCACCTTAATGCATAGGATGCATTACGGTGAAAAAACACAAGGGTTTACAACCCCTTTAAGGGCAGGTGTGCCTGGAGGGAGCCCACCCCTTAATGGCACAGGGATGCACTGCAAAAGTACAATGGCAGAGAAGGCATCAACTGCGTCCCTGCACCCAATTTAAGCAACTGTAAAAAAGGCAACTATCCCAACCCATAACTAGATTTTGCGGTAAGGTGCACATGGAAGGTCAACACACATCGCAAACAAAAGATTTCCCAACATGCTTACCAGCATGCAAAACAACCAAATTGGCCCTGTCTCTAACAATTTACATTAAAAACGAAGGGTTTTGTTTGCACACATATATGCGTAAGCTGCAGTGCCCACCACAAGTGGCCTCTGTATACAAGTATAGAGTGACCAATCACCAAGCCCAAACATTGGCACTTGAGGGGAAGGTTTGTTTGCTCTCATCTAGGTTATTTCCAATACTCTTTGCAGGGAGGCGGCTAGGAAGCACGGATGGGTATATCTTGACTTACCAGTTGTTTCATTTTATTCAGAAAATATGTTGGTTGCTACGTTCTCTCGAAATATCTGTTCTTCTGGAATTATTCTCTTAGACACCAAGGCTGCCTTTTATTAAAGAGCAACAGTTGTCATGTCTGTAGAAACCAGATATCTGCTTTTTTTCTGGTTGTCTACATAATAAAATGACAATGCTTGTCTATTGTGCTTTCCCCACAGGTTACAGGAGTTGTTGGTAGAGCTGAACTTCTGTCCTCCATTTTCTTACTTGCTGCATTTCTTTCCTATACCAAATCTAAGGGCCCAGACAATTCAATAGGTATGTATTAAAAATATTGGTTTATTCATGTTCTTCACAAGTGCAAGGAAATGTGTAACAAAGTAGTTACTCTTCTCAATATAGTGTACATACACAAATGTATTGGGACGCCTGCCTTTTGAAAACCTTTGGGATGAATTGGAGCGGAGACTGCGAGCCAGGCCGCCTTGTCCAACAGTGCCTGACCTCACAAATGTGCTTCTAGAACAGTGTTTCTCAACTCCAGTCCTCAAGGCGCCCCAACAGGTCATGTTTTCAGGATTTCCATTATTTTGCACAGGTGACTTGATCAGTTTCACTGCCTTAGTAATTACCACAGCCGTTTCATCTGAGGGAAATCCTAAAAACATGACCTGTTGGGGCGCCTTGAGGACTGGAGTTGAGAAACACTGTTCTAGAAGAATGGTCAAACATTCCCATAGACACACTCCTAAACATTGTGGACAGCCTTCCTAGAAGAGTTGAAACTGTTATAGCTGTAAAGGAAGGGCCGAGTCAATATTGAACCTCCCAACGAACTAAGATTGGGCTGCATCAGAGTTCATGTAAAAGCAGGTGTCCCAATACTTGTGACGATTTAGGGCCAGATCCACAAAAGGGATAAGCCGTCGTATCCCTGTTTCTATCTATGCGACTGATTCACAGAATCATTTACGCATAGATATTCCTAAGATCCGGCAGGTGTAATAGTTTTACACTGTCGGATCTTAGGATGCAGTACCTCGGCCACCGCTGGGGGCATTTCTCGTCGAAATTCCGCGTCGGGTATGCAAATTAGCACTTACGGAGATCCACAAAGCGGTGTCCCTTCGTGAAGTCTCCGTAAGTTGTTAGTTTGCAAACGCAAAATTAGGGCTACTTTTACAAAGTGTAAAGTTAATACACCATGTAAAAGTAGACCCTTCTTTCCCGCGACGCTGTCAAATTTTATTTTTTAATTTTTTTTTTTTTTTTCCCGACGCAACTTTTTTTACCCGGCGCGATTCACAAAACTCGGCGTAACTTTGCGCAAAGCACGTCGGGAAAATCGCGTCGGGAGCATGCGCAGTACGTCCGGCGCGGGAGCGCGCCTAATTTAAATGGGACTCGCCCCATTAGATTGGGCCCGCCTTGCGCCGGACGTATTTTAAGTTACACCGCTGAAAATTTCTAGGTAAGTGCTTTGTGGATCGGGCACTTGGGTAGAGATTTTGCGGCGGTGTAACTTAAATAGGAAAAGTTATGTTACGGCCGCTCGTTGTGGATCTGGCCCTTAGTGTACATGGATTTCCTTCCAGTGCTCTAGAGGTATATGCAGTATTGCCCCCTACCCTCTGTGGTGATGTCCATGCACACCTAAATCAGGTACTCCATGTATTTATTACAGCTGCTTATATAACACCGACAATTTACACAGCACTTTGATATTGTACATTAATTTCAGTCCCTGCCCTCCAAGGAGCTTACTGCCAAGGTCCTTGATGCCTGATCCTCCCCCGTGACTGCAGCCGGGGATTCTTCTCCCTACAGTTGCTGTCACAATTTTAAAACGGCATGGCCGTGCAAGACTCCGCCCACACAGCCGTATCATTCATTCAGAGTTCTGTGAATGAATAAACAAACTACAACTATCATCTTCCATTACAGCAGATGGCTTGTAGTTTGCAATGAACTGAACGTGAAGAGAGCATGACATTAGGGCTATGGGCTTAACAGGGTTTAGTCTAAACCCAGGGGTAAAAAGTGTCACCCAAGGGCTCCAGAGCCTCTCGTATTTAGGAATTTTATCTAATAGCGTTGCTTCAATTTTAGCATGGATCATCGCCTGGGTGATTCTATGCTTGGTTACGAGTACGAAGTTTGGCTTTCATGTCAAATTGTAGGAAATTATTCATTTATTTTCATACGTGACAACATGCACAGACTTATACATGATTGACACATATTTTGTCTTGCACATTTTGATATTTCTCATATTTGCAAATCCATTTTTTTTTTCTTTGAACTGCAAAGTTATGAAACATATTTGTTCTTGTTTTTGCAGTTTGGACTCCAATTGCTGCTGCTGTGTTTCTTGTTGCGGTTGCAACTCTGTGTAAAGAGCAGGGAATTACTGTTGTTGGGATTTGTTGTGTCTATGAAGTCTTCATTGCACAAGGGGTAAGAATGCTTTGATTATTTTTTAGGACAGTAAATAGGATGCCACATGTGTAATTGTCAACTATGTAAATCAGAAAGGTTTCTGCATTTTTTTTTATTATTTCAATCAGCTGTAACATTTCAAGCCAGAGGGTCAGCATGACAATTTCTAAGCTAGCATAATGTAGTGGCAGAATCCATGTTTCGCTCATGAGAGATTTTATTTTAAAATTTATCATATGATAATATAGGATGCCTTGTTAAGTTTGCTTAGAAACAAGGGTGAAAATTAAGCTAATGCCATTGAGTCCAAAAGAGGAACCTTCTCTTAAATTGGGAATTAATTTACCCTATCGCCGATTCTTCTGTATACAGTCACTGGTCTTGAAGATGCTGCACACATAACTCGTACATATTGTTAGGTATATTAGACAGTACTCTTAAAGGGGAGTTCCAGCCTTTTTTTATGTTTATTAAAAGTCAGCAGCTACAAAAAGTGTAGCTGCTGGCTTTTAATAAACACACTTGCCTGCTCCACGGTTCCAGAAACGCGCTAGCCAGGGCTCCGCTCCTCGAACCCCCCCCCCCCCCCCCCTCTCCGGCAGGCGTTTTCATTCCAAGTGTGGGCCCCCCGGCCGTGACAGCTTTCGGCTTCACGGCCGGGCACCCACTGCACCTGCACGAGCGGCGCTGCGTCGTCCGATTGGACAGGCGATCGCCTACAGGGATGGGCTGCAGTAAGGCGATTAAGCTTTCGCCTTACCAGCCTCTCGGCGGAAGGAGGAAGTGGGACAGGAAGTCCCACACCTTCTGAAGCCCCCACACCCCCCCCCCCCCAAAAAAATGACATGCCAAATGTGGCATGTAAGGGGGCGAGGAGTAGATTAAGCGGAAGTTCCATTTTTGGGTGGAACTCCGCTTTAAATAGAATTGGTTTGATTAGAGTAGTGTAAAGAGGCAAGCTAAATGAATGGGAAATGTTCTTCCTCTGTGGGAAACCCTGTAGAAGGCGGTCAAACAAGGATTATAGGACTCGGAATACCAAAGGCTGTTTAACGTTTATAACTGTAGATGATTCGATACCTGCATATTTAAATATTATTTATATTTTAAATATTCTGTGTAAAAGAGCCACTGGATAGAATCGGAAATAACTTTTTAATAGTTTTCCCAGTTTAACCAGAGATGTCTCTTCAAGTGACTTGTAGATACCATCTACACTTTTTTTTTTTTCCCCTGGTTTGTCTAATTTTTATAATGGCATTTACCTCTGGTTGAAAAATGGCAGTGTTTTTTAAAGGTGGAATTTTAAGATTTTACAAGTAAAATGACTGTGGCTAAGACCCCTTTTACACTGGGGGCATATTGTAGGCGCCATAGCGTTAAAAATAGCGCCTGCAATCCGCCCTAAAAGTGCTGCTTCATTGTCTCCAGTGTGAAAGCCTAAGGGCTTTCACACTGGAGCGTTGAGCTAACAGGACAGTAAAAAAAAGTCCTGCTAGCCGCATCTTTGGAGCGGTGTGTTATTCCGCTCCACCACCGCTGCTGCCCATTGAAATCAATGGGACAGCGCGGTTATACCGCGGGCCGTTTTAACCCTTTCTCGGCCGCTAATTGGGTTTAAATGCGCACGCTAGCGGGCAGAATGCACCACAAATCCGCCCATAGTGTCGGCGGTAAAAATATCGGCATTTTATTGCTGACGCTATAAGCGGTTCCGTTTGAAAGGGCTCTTGGGGTAGAAGGATGAGATTGAAGTAAAGAATGTACGTTCTTATTAAACAAAAAAAGGTATCCAATATCAATGTCTAGTTTTCCTTTACATGGTGAACTTTAGCTTCTGCAAAGGTCAGGACCATGACTGTGGGAAGAAGAATCTCCGCCTGCTGTCATGGGGGAGTATCAGAGTGCTATGGGGGCCACTGCTAGAGCATATTACACGTTACACCCCAAATATGGAGTAAACGTGTAATGTGCTCTCAAGAGTGAACTTGGTCTTTCAGGTGATAACTGATTCTTTCAATAGTGGGCCCAGATGGGGAATAGTGCTGGATGTTTACGAAGAACCCTTTGTTACTCATATGACACTTTGTACTATTTTGTGTACTTGCAGAGTTTCTAAAGCGTTGCCTTGTGTTAATGAGTTTTATTTTATCTTGTTTTTTTGTGTTTTCAGTACACGTTGCCTGTGTTGTGGGACACCGCTGTACAGATTTTGTTGGGTAAAGGTAGCATACCCTACTCGCTTCTTCAAACACTCCTTAAGCTTGTTGTTCTGATGTTCAGCACGCTGCTTCTTGTTGTAGTCCGTGTACAGGTCATACAGTCACAGCTTCCGGTCTTCACAAGGTGAGAGTGACCTCTTACCTATCTGTTTCAATTTTGCGTTCCAAATACATTTTTTTTTTATTTTTTTTGTGCAGTTACTGTTTAGGGCATTTACTAGTTGGGTTATTTAAAAGCCAGAAATTAATTACATATGGATGGAAGGAATTACTGGTAGTTCATCTCTGAAGGAAAAAGTCTTATTCACAATAAACGCTTCCTTTTTGTATTGTGCATGCTTTATGGGAAAATGTAATAACTGCCTAACACTGAATAAAAATTTGGTTTACCCTTTTGAACTTAAGCACATTTACCTAAAGGTTGTTATTGGAGTTCCCTGATGCCTCAAGCCTATGCGGATGTGCTAACTACATTAACATATTTTGGGGAAATGGATGAATTGATGGCACAAACAGAAAATAACTGTCTCTCTTGCTTTTCCCATTACTATCATTTTATCAATTTTATTAAATAGCCAGCCACAGGTTCTGGTACAGATGACTGTTTTATTCTTTCAGTATGAATGATTACAGATATTAAGCTAACCCACTGTGCTTTGGGAATCCTTTGTCTTGTATTAAATGTTTGTGTCTCTCTCTGTCCTTTTACACATTTTGTGTATTCCCAATCTTTGATTTACAGATTTATACAGCTAAAAAAGATATGAAACAACCGTTTAAAAATGTATAAGGTCTTTTTCCACCTCTGTGTGTGTGTGTGTGTGTGTGTGTGTATAAATATATATATATATATATATATATATATATATATATATATATATATATATATATATATATATATATATATATATATATATATATATATACAGTAGGTGACCGCGATATTGTGTTTCTAGCACAACAGCATCGCACTGATTCTCGGCGACATGGTGCCGACATCTCGCACTCGCTGGAATAGACAAAGCACATTCCAGCGAGCGCGTCATAGAAGCGACGGGAGATCCGACTTGGATTCCCGCCAATTCTAGGTGAGGCATTTGGTATGCATTCCTGAGAGGGAGAACTCCACGCCAATTTTTAAATAAAAAACCGACATGGGCCCCCCCCCAGGAGTATACCAGGCCCTTAGGTCTGGTATGGGTTATAAGGAGACCCCCCCTACGCTGAAAAACCTACGTAGGGGGGTCCCCCTACAATCCATACCAGACCCGTAGCCAAAGCACGTTACCCGGCCTGCCAGGAAAGGAGTGGGGACGAGCGAGCGCCCCCCCTCCTGAGCCGTACCAGGCCGCATGCCCTCAACATGGGGGGGATGGGTGCTCTGGGGCAGGGGGCGCACTGCGGGCCCCCCCACCCCAGAGCACCCTGTCCCCATGTTGATAAGGACAGGGCCTCTTCCCGACAACCCTGGCCGTTGGTTGTCGCGGTCTGCGGGCGGGGGGCTTATCGGAATCTGGGAGCCCCCTCAAATAAGGGGGCCCCCAGATACCGGCCCCCCACCCTAAGTGAATGGATATGGGGTACATCGTACCCCCTACCCATTCACCTGGAGGCAAAGTGTTAAAGTTAATAAACACACACGACACAGGGTTTTTAAAATGTATTAGTCTGCTCCGGAGGCCCCCCCCCTGTCTTCTTTAGCTTTCACTAGGGGGTGCTTCTTCTTTCGCTCTCCGGGGGGGTCTTCTCCGCTCTCCGGGGGGTCTTCTTCTATGTTCTCCGCTGTTGACTCGGCGCACCCCGGTTCTTCTCCCGATGTCCGGTGCCTTCTCCTTCAGGGCTGGCCGCCGCTATCTTCGTGTCTTAGTTCAGTTACTAGCAGGCGGCCAGCCCGGCTCTTGTGTGACTTCTTCTTCTCTTCTCTTCTTCTCCCTTCTTCTGATGTTGACACGACGCATCTTCTCGCTGCAATGACAGGTGCGCGGTTTGCATCCGATTTATATAGGCCTCACAGTCCCATCATGCTCCGGTACCTACCCACGTGGGTAGGTACCAGAGCATGATGGGCAGTGCGCCCCCCTGCCCCAGAGCACCCGACCCCCCCCCCCCCCATGTTGAGGGCATGCGGCCTGGTACGGCTCAGGAGGGGGGGGCGCTCGCTCGTCCCCACTCCTTTTCTGGACGGCTGGGTAGCGTGCTTTGGATACGGGTCTGGTATGGAATGTAGGGGGACCCCCTACGTCGGTTTTTCGGCGTAGGGGGGGTCTCCTTACAACCCATACCAGACCTAAGGGCCTGGTATGCTCCTGAGGGGGGGAACCCATGTCGGTTTTTTATTTAAAAATTGGCATGGAGTTCTCCCTCTCAGGAATACATACCAAATGCCGCACCTAGAATTGGCGGAAATCCAAGTCGGATCTCCCGTCGCTTCTATGACGGCTTTGTCTCCATCGCGGCAAGCCAGCTCGGCGCTGGCTCCCGCGATGGGGCTCGTAGGTGGTCAATCTCGCCGAGAAAGGGAGCGAGATTGACACAATATCGCGGTCACCCACTGTATATGTTACGCATACATACGGCAGGGCAGGTGGGCCTTATGCGTGCATCAATAACATAACAGCTCCCAGTCTGTTTGTAATTGACTATGTTGTGAGGAGGTGGAGATGGCATCCCCCGTCATTTAAAAAAGAAGAGGGGTTTGGGACTTTAAATGAGGTGTGCATGAGAGAACTCAAAGATAAGATAGTGTAATATGGATGCGTTTATTTTTCTAAAACACATAGCAGAGCATGCAATTTTGAATGTATACATAATAGTAAACATACATGACAGTGCATATAAAAAGCATGATGCAAAAAACATAAACATTGTATAACAACTTGTACATTGCATTATTTAAAAATATAGAATCATTAAACCCAATGTAGGTCCTAAAACTGAAACATGTAGCATCTGTGTAAGCCCGAGACGCCTTTCATGGCATTATAGCCAATCTTCAGGGGCGGATGCGTAGTGGGGTAAGATCTGCAGAAGGACACAAGTATAATATGCAAGTTTTAGCATAACACCCAAATAATGGGAAGCAATAAGAGATGGAAAAGGCCATCTCCAAAAAACGTACTCATTCCCAGCATGTGAGGATGTGCGACCAGGAACGCACGGGTCGCTAGGGTTGTCTGCAACCGGGAACTGAGGTAGGGCCAGTGGGAAAATCAAGAGCATAAACATGTATCACAGATGAATGTATGTTCAACTGGCAGGTGACTGGGGCTCCCATCTAAATTAGATAATTGATAACATTAATGAAAACCAAAAGGGTAAGTAGTAATTGGGTTATAATTCCCCAAAATAGCCACCAACATCAACTCCAAACCATTACCCTTTTAGGTAAAGTGAGCAGACCTTCTTACAGTTGCATTGTTTCCAGTTGGCATTGGTTTTCTGATTTCTACCTTCTTTCCAATGCTTTTTTATATTCATTGCATATGTATGCCACACTAAATGCCAGCCTCCCTCATATGGGCCTAGATCTGTTTTTGTTGCGGTTGGGGAACTCCCCATCCTGTATGTTTTCACCTTCCTGTTGAAATAAATATCATGCAGTGCTTTTATGAGCCCTCTGAAGTTTCTAAAGCCCACACAATGCATGGTAACTGCGCAGAAAATGGTAGAATATATACTAACCACTTGTGGCCATTCAAGACATTTAATATATTGTGTTTTTAGGATTATTTTATTATAGGAACTGGTAACCATTTAATAACTTTTCATTTTACCTTTCATTAATCACTCTGTACAGAGACAGATACAATTACCATACAGGACTGGTGTATGCCCTACAGTAAAAGCTTTTTCAGCTTAATTTGTGCTCTTGTTAATGTCAAGTAACATGATATATCAAATACTTTTATATTTTTAGGTTTGATAACCCAGCGGCTGTCAGCTCAACACCTGCAAGACAGTTAACTTTTAATTACCTCCTCCCTGTGAATGCTTGGCTTCTCTTAAATCCATCTGAGCTGTGCTGTGATTGGACGATGGGAACTATTCCATTGGTTGAAAGTTTTGTGGATCTCAGGAACTTGGCTACCCTAGCATTTTTCTGTTTACTTGGCTTTTTGGTGGTGTTCAGTATTAGATACTCAGGTGATTCATCCAAGACTGTGCTTATGGTGAGTTTCCTTTATGGTGTGACTGCAGATGGTCTATCTGGTTTGATGGGTCCCTTTCATGTGTGCTTTTCTCCATTCATTACCAAATGTGTTCTCTTTGATCCTCTATTGAGTGTACAGATGAGTATTTCTTTCATGTTTCTTATAAGGATCCAACAGCAAAAAATAGGACAGTCAAAAAGTTTTGTCCCAAATATAAAACTTTACTTGTTTTTAAGTTTTCAACACATACCGTGTGACTTTTAGTTAGGTTTTTGACTTTCCTTCCCGAACTCTACAGAAATCTACAGCCCCCTTGCACTCCCAGGAGACCCCCCAGTCTCCTGGGTCAGCACTTCCAGCGTACTCTAAACTTTTAAAACAATCACTGCCAGTCACTTCTCGTACATACTGTCACTGTTCTTCCCGGCTGGTCTCTCTCCTCTGTTTCATGTGACCGCTCTCCTCCTCCAATCTTAAACTACACTCGGAGGGGGAGGAGGAGCTGGAGGAGAAGAGTGGCCAGAAAGAACAGGGAGAATGAGGTATGTGCGGGCTATGACAGGGATTTATTTATTTTTTTATTATTATCTTTATAGTATGCCAGCGGGCTGTCCCAGGGCTAGGAGAGGTGGGACGGTCCGCATGACACCACTGCCCAATCTCCACCCACCTCGTTTGTAAAAAAGGAAGTGATATCTGCGTATAACACGCACCCACAATTTCCCCCTGATTTTGAAGGCCTCATTCACACTTGGCCGTTCGGGTCCGTCTGTCACGGACCTGAACGGCCGCTCCATGCATCTCTATGGAGCGTCGGATGTCAGCGGAGACATGTCCGCTGACATCAGACCCGCTAAAAACAGACGTATGGGGGCCACGTCCCCATCCATCCATGCGGATCGGATCGGGTAAGACCTGACGAGAACGGACATGCTGTCCGTTTTCATCAGATCGCTCCATAGGAGACAGCGGTGCCCGACAAGCCCCTCCCTGCTCAGTGAGCAGAGAGGAGCTTGTCATCCGTCGGCTCAGCGGAGATCTGCGGACTGATCTCCCACTGAGCCGACGGGAGCAGGCGGACTCCGTAGCGACGGAGTCCGCCAAGTGTGAATGAAGCCTAAGTGTTTTACGCCGATAAATACGGTGTGTGTGTGTGTGTGTGTGTGTGTGTGTGTGTGTGATTATATTTATATATAGTGTGTGTGTTGTTCATCACTCACAAGATTCTAGGTGCTTCACAAATCCTAGTTATATGCTATATTGTGCACATACACTTTTATAGTCGCATGTTATATATTCCTTACTGTCTGGTGTTGGCTCACAGGCTATTGTTGCGTCTTGTTAGTCGCTCATATTATATATAGGGTTCCACACCCTATACTTATCACATTTTTCAGCATTATACATGCTATAGAGATAGGTCATCCTATTTCTCTAACGCATAGCGCTACACTTTAAAATTTCTGTACTGTTACAATTTTGTCTGATTGTTGTGTTAGCAGCTTCCAAATTTTTCTCACTTTATGGTTGGCGCAGTATTTAATATTTTTTATCGTGATTGCATATTTAATGCATTCATCAAAGCCCACATTAGAGTTCAATGCTAATGCTCCTAAAACGCATTTCAGAGAACCATATAATGCAGTCAGAAGTTGCTGTGTACATATTGCTGCTCTCAAAGGATGACTTGCTCCGTTTTTATCGATAACAGTTGGGCCTCGTAACGTTCAAACTGGGCATACAATACCCTATGTGTCCCATTAATGTCTATTGGGAAACAGCGGCGACATGGACAAAGCTGCTGTCCCAATATCACATTTGTGCATGCCCCCAAATGCAGACGGTGTCAGTTCGGGAGCCCACGCCCTCAGAAATGTTGTCTTGAGACACAGGGAAGGTGAATATATGCCAAAGATACAGAACGTTTTTGGAACCTCTGCAGTGTGTTTTTTTTTTTTTTTTTATTTGCCATTTTTATTTGCAGATGTTCTCTGCATACATTTATGCATGGTGATGGCTAAGAAATATTCAAGGACTGGGCATCCCTCTCCCACCTTCCAAATCTTACAAATGTACATAGAACATTCCCTTTTATATTAATGAATAGTGAGGTATGGAAGTGTGTGGGCTAGTCTTTTGCTTTCCTTATTCAAACAATTTGGGCAAATTACCGTATTTATCGGCGTATACCGCGCACTATTTTGCCCTGAAAATCAGGGCAAAATCGTGGGTGCGCGATATATGCCGATACCCGCTTTCCCGTGCCGAGTTTGAATACTGCGCCGGCATATACCGAGCGCAGTACACTCGTGTATAGTCGGCAATGCTCGGCTACACTCGCGCTCACGTCCTGTACGTCCAGGACATCAGCGCGAGAGTAGCCGAGCATTGCCGACTATACGCGAGTGTACTGCGCTCGGTATATGCCGGCGCAGTATTCAAACTCGGCGCGGGAAACGAGCGGGGAGGACGCCGCAGAAGGATGCCGGACCCGACGAAGAGGACACCCGAAGCCGCAGACGGACGCCGGACCCGACGAGGCCGCGGATGGACGCCGTGCAAGACACCAAACTGTAAGTACAAAAATCTTTTTTTCACAGGAATTACAGGGCAACTTTAGGGGTGCGCGCTATACCCCAATAAATACGGTACTTTAAAAGAGAAGAGAGTGATTAATAAAATAAACATTGATACTCCCCTGTGTGGTTGCAACATCAATCTGATACTGCATCTATCCCCACTGGCTCAAAGGCGGAGAACTGAGCAATCACATAAATGCTGATCTCTCAGTTTTCAGTTTTCACTGAGCAGAGAGCAGTGACTGTCAGTCACTGGCTCTCTGCTTTGCCCTTCCAGTGCTCCCAGGAGCACCAGGCTGCGGAGGGATGGGAGCTACTGACTCCCTGAGATGCTGAGCCAGCTGCCAGTCAGACCTCTGGGCCTATCTCTACACTACAGGGAGTGCAGAATTATTAGGCAAATGAGTATTTTGACCACATCATCCTCTTTATGCATGTTGTCTTACTCCAAGCTGTATAGGCTCGAAAGCCTACTACCAATTAAGCATATTAGGTGATGTGCATCTCTGTAATGAGAAGGGGTGTGGTCTAATGACATCAACACCCTATATCAGGTGTGCATAATTATTAGTCAACTTCCTTTCCTTTGGCAAAATGGGTCAAAAGAAGGACTTGACAGGCTCAGAAAAGTCAAAAATAGTGAGATATCTTGCAGAGGGATGCAGCACTCTTAAAATTGCAAAGCTTCTGAAGCGTGATCATCGAACAATCAAGCGTTTCATTCAAAATAGTCAACAGGGTCGCAAGAAGTGTGTGGAAAAACCAAGGCGCAAAATAACTGCCCATGAACTGAGAAAAGTCAAGCGTGCAGCTGCCAAGATGCCACTTGCCACCAGTTTGGCCATATTTCAGAGCTGCAACATCACTGGAGTGCCCAAAAGCACAAGGTGTGCAATACTCAGAGACATGGCCAAGGTAAGAAAGGCTCAAAGACGACCACCACTTAACAAGACACACAAGCTGAAATGTCAAGACTGGGCCAAGAAATATCTCAAGACTGATTTTTCTAAGGTTTTATGGACTGATGAAATGAGAGTGAGTCTTGATGGGCCAGATGGATGGGCCCGTGGCTGGATTGATAAAGGGCAGAGAGCTCCAGTCCGACTCAGACGCCAGCAAGGTGGAGGTGGAGTACTGGTTTGGGCTGGTATCATCAAAGATGAACTTGTGGGGCCTTTTCGGGTTGAGGATGGAGTCAAGCTCAACTCCCAGTCCTACTGCCAGTTTCTGGAAGACACTTTCTTCAAGCAGTGGTACAGGAAGAAGTCTGCATCCTTCAAGAAAAACATGATTTTCATGCAGGACAATGCTCCATCACACGCGTCCAAGTACTCCACAGCGTGGCTGGCAAGAAAGGGTATAAAAGAAGAAAAACTAATGACATGGCCTCCTTGTTCACCTGATCTGAACCCCATTGAGAACCTGTGGTCCATCATCAAATGTGAGATTTACAAGGAGGGAAAACAGTACACCTCTCTGAACAGTGTCTGGGAGGCTGTGGTTGCTGCTGCACACAATGTTGATGGTGAACAGATCAAAACACTGACAGAATCCATGGATGGCAGGCTTTTGAGTGTCCTTGCAAAGAAAGGTGGCTATATTGGTCACCGATTTGTTTTTGAATGTCAGAAATGTATATTTGTGAATGTTGAGATGTTATATTGGTTTCACTGGTAAAAATAAATAATTGAAATGGGTATATATATTTTTTTTTGTTAAGTTGCCTAATAATTATGCACAGTAATAGTCACCTGCACACACAGATATCCCCCTAAAATAGCTAAAACTAAAAACTACTTCCAAAAATATTCAGCTTTGATATTTAATGAGTTTTTTGGGTTCATTGAGAACATGGTTGTTGTTCAATAATAAAATTAATCCTCAAAAATACAACTTGCCTAATAATTCTGCACTCCCTGTATTGTCACGATCCCGGAATAGCTTGTACCGGCTCTATGATGTTTGATTCTGGGTCACAGGAGGGCAGAACTAAGTGCACTCCTGTGACTTAATGAAGTAGTATGCTCAAAAGAGCTTTGGTCATACTTATCTAAAGCATAGGAAAACCAATTATTTTACATCTGTTAAAACGTGGCTATTTTTTTGCAAGTTAAATGTGAGAAAATATATATTTATCACTCTTCACAAACAGATTTTACAGTTTAGTTTTTTTTTTTTTCAGGGATTGAGCTTGCTGGTTTTGCCTTTCATACCTGCCTCTAACCTCTTCTTCCCTGTTGGTTTTGTGGTCGCAGAGAGAGTATTATATGTTCCTAGTATGGGATTCTGCATGCTTGTTGCACATGGCTGGAAGAAATTAGCAAGCAAAAGGTGAGCAAAATGTGTTCCATTCTAAAGAGCTCAACCAACGTGCAATAAATCTCCTCTGAACACACTTCCTTAAAGGATTTAGAAGATTTAGTTACTATCATGAGAAAAGCTTGATATAAAATATCAGTCTTGAATGCTTCTTAAATATACTTTCCATGTCACAAGTCTTCTAGTTCTTACATTTCCTGCTATTGTGTTTTACAGATTTACAGCACCTGTATGTTCTATTCCTGTATGGCTTGTAACTGACACAGCTTTTCATATATAAGTACCCTTTTATAGATGTGTGAATTGAAAATAACATGTTTTGTTCAGCAAAAATGCACTCAGACTTGTTTCTGTTTTCACGTTGTGACTCAAATGGTTACAGTTTTTGTAACTTAAGCTGTAATATCTTTAATACTTTTATACAGCGTTCATGATTGCTTAATTAAAAACTATACAAAAGGTAAATGTACCTGTTGCCTAAATTAATTGGTGATATAATAAAAGTTGACCACAGTAAAGGAATTGTTTTCAAACTGGCATACTGAGCAAATCCCACCAGCTGATTGGATGTAGCCCAAGGCATTGCTTATTAATAGCCTTTCTGTTCAATGGATATAGCTTGGAGAAGACCCCAAATGCTGAGTAGATCTAGCCTGGGGCAGAACCCACCTGCTAAATGGATGTAGCCTGGATTGGATTCTACTTTCTTAGTGCATCCGAGCTGGGGCAGACCATCCTGCTGACTAAGCTTGGGGAAGCTTGAGCCTTCCTGCTGAAAAGATCTCCCTTTGAGAAAAGTCCAACTACTGAATGGATTTAGGCTGGGGCAGAGCTTACCTGCTGAATGGATCCAGTTTTGGACAGAGCCCTCCTGATAAATGGATTTAGCCTGGAGCAGGCTGAGTCTTCCTGCCTGAAAAAAAAATCTAGCTTGGCGGAAAGTCGTCTTGCTGAGTAAATCTAGTTTTAAAAAGTGCTTACCTGCGATCGTATTTAGCCTGGGGCATAGGCCATCTGCTGATTAGATCTACCCTAAAGCAGAGCTCACCTGCTGAATGCCTATGCGAGCCAGTGATGTGTCCTGTGTCAGGGATATTGGCTGTACTTGTCACAGGGCTTGAGAGTGTTCCATTCTTACAGACCCCCCCCACCCTCTACAAAAATAGAATGGATCTGCTCTGCCTCCTCCCGCCCCTCTCTCCCTGTGCCCACAATTATACAGCGATCAGTGCTATAAATATGCACTGATTACTGTATAAATGTCACTGGCAGGGAAGGGGTTAACACTAGGGGGCGATCAAGGGGTTAAATGTTACCTAGGGAGTGATTCTAACGGGGGGGGAGGGGACTGACTAGGGAAGGTGACCGATCAGTGTTTCTATATACAAGAAACGCATGATCGTCTCCTTTACCCTGACAAAACACAGATCCACGCACACATAGTCCCTGGAGTGACGCGGCGGGCTCACACACCCCTAGCGGCCAGGAAGCCGTGGACGTCATCTGATGGCCGCCTTGCAGCCGTCATATTACTATAGCTGGGATGTGAAGTGGTTAATCGCCATTAGGTTTTGTTTTTTGCTTAAAAAACGGGCGAACATTTTTAAGGGGGGGGGGGGGTAAAGGTTTTCTTAGTTCGTCAGAAAATGTTGTAAATTAAGTACATTTTCTCCACTGATTAGGTGGCACTGATTTAGAGGCACTAATATGCCCCACTGATGGGCAGTACTGTTCATCAATGATGGGCACTGAAAGGCAGCACTGATCGGTGGCACTGCTGGGCACGGATTGGTGGCACTGATGGGCACAGACTGGCGTCACTTGCTGGGCACTGCTGGGGCTGCACTGTAATCGGTGCCCTGATTACCTGTACCGCTCCCTGTGAGGAGATACCACTGATCGACGTTCCTCTCCTCACACTCTGTGTTAGGCGAGTCGATAAATGGTGCTGCTCTTTGTTCTTATATTCCCCAGAGTTTCTTCTAGCTTGTCTTGAGCTGGCAGCTGTCCACCGTTGGCACCCTCTGAGATATGAACCTCCGTACATGGACCAACTTTGACAGAGCGCTACATTTACCCACTGTCTTTATGTGCTACTAACTGAATAATATCTATGAAGAGTATTTAGATTTATATAATTTTAGTAGAAACCAATTCATGCAAGACATTTGATAGGTTTTTCTGTATTATAAATGACCACAGAAATGTATGTGGACAGATTACCGGTCATTGGCTGAAAAGGCTAAAAAGTCTTCAGCAGACAAACTGTTTCCTCCAGACCAGCTGTCTTTTATATAGAGCAACAAATTAAATCTGTACAGTTGTGTGTGTATAGAACTCTTTACTTCTAATTAATATAAATCAGTTATCTCTTTGTAATTTGGTCTGAAGAGCAATATTACATCCTGCCTGTTTTGTATCATAACGATATAGATGGTATAAACTAATTTCCTTTTTAGATTAAAAATTAATAACCCTGGAAGAAAACTGAATGTAGCATTGCAGTTAGCCACATAGACCAGAGAGGTCTGTCTCTCACAAAGCACTGTTACATTAACTCTGCTAAACCTTGCCGTGCCCATCCTTTTATAAAAATTATATATATATATAATATATATATATATATATATATATAATATATATATATATATATATATATATATATATATAATATATATATAATATAATTTTTTTTTTTTAGTAGACTTTTTTTCTGTTATTTTGCATCTTTTAGTATATAATTTGGTTCTATCATTGGGTGTTGATGGTATGGGACCATGGTTTCTATATTTGTATTTTATATTGTTTGGTCATCTCTGTTTCTTTTAAATAAAAATTAGGATTATGGGTATTAATATCCAAATAAAATTTTGTACAACGTGTAAACAATCACTGAAAAAATCAGAAAAATTGCGCCAACCTAATACGTGCAATAAAGTCCTTATGTGTATCCACAAAAAATTATCAGATTATTAAGGAGAAAATCGCACAAAAATACATGCAAAAAATAAATGCAAATAAGTCCTTAATAGTGCACATATGCAACATAAAAGTCCAAAAATAGTGAAATCCAGAACAGACGACACCCAGTGTGTGATTAATGACATAAATGTGATCCGCCACCACATGGACTGAGGCTTACCACAAGGCAACCAAATAACAGCGTTATTTATGGTTAACACCAGGATACTCCAGAGTATGAGGAACAGCTAAAGTTGAACCCGGGATGTAAACAGACCACAATACATAGGAATCCTTGGCGGGATATACGAAATCTATTGTGAAGTACTCCTCCTCAAACCGTCTCTTATTGCCCAGTCGATATTGAACATGTAGGGAAGGAGACCGCACATAGGGTAGTAGGTACCAACAATTTATTTAAAAGTAATAAAAACTACTTACAAGCGTACAGCAAGTATGAGCATAAAAACAGATGCCGGCCGGCATATAGCAGAAGTCCTTCCTGAACGCGGTGACGTCACTGCACGCTGTCCCAGACGCGTTTCGTCACAAATTGACGTTTTCAATGGGAATAGACTCTGCAGTGAACCACCGCTTTATATATCCAGCCCTCGCTTTGACCGCCAGGAACCGGAAGTAACAGAGACACCATTTTGGAAGTGGGAAACTGTGTGGTATAACTGTATGCGAGACCTGAAAGTCCCTAAGGCTAAGACAGGGAGATAATTAAACTGACGAGACTCAAAATATTGCCATAGGCAGGAATTTACAAGCATAATGGCAAGTAATGAATCTCGATCTGTCTAGGATAACGAAACCAAAAACATTAAGACAAAAATAATTAAATTAAATTACAGTGTATAATTCATACAAAGACATCCGTCCCCCTACAGATCGAAAACGGAACAGCATGCCCTTGAATAAATATAGAGTGAATGAGCATTACCTCATTACTGTATCTAAAAATAATTCAATTTAAATTATGTGTGAATATGTATAACAACATATAATAATATATATAAAAGATAGGAAACATATTCAAATCAACCCTCGTTTCCATAAATTAAATTATAAACTCGTATAAAAATTTATTTACGTGAAAAAATGTTTATGTGAAAATTCATTATGATGTAATAAATGTATATAAAAAATATATACATTTAAAACAATTGTATAAAAAATGTATTTAAAGTGTAATAAATATATCAATATATAAAGCCCAATATTGTATAAACTAACTAATGTGATAGAAAAAAATGTTTTTTCCTTTAAAGGACAAAAATTCTTTTTAAATGACAAAAAAAAATTTATTCCCATCCTGGAGATCAAAGTGAGGCTTGATCAGTATTATGCATAAATGACATAACAATTAATATACAAAAAGGCACATATAAACCAATAGTGTATAACCTAGACTCCAACATAAATGACCTTAGGCGTTATTTATAAACGCATTTACGTTGGTGTCTATGTTTAAACCATGGGGTGCATAGCTTTTAAGACGATGTATCCAGGCCATTTCAAGCCTGGATATCTCCCTTACCAGAGCACTTCCCCTCCAGTTTGGTTTGAATTTATCAATACCCAAGAATAATGTATTTCTTGGGTCTTTGTTGTGCTTTAAAAGATAGTGCTTGGACACCGAATGTTGTTCAAATCCATTAAGGATATTTGTAATATGTTCATTCAATCGAACACGTAGTTGTCACTTGGTGCGGCCCACATATTGTAGGCCGCATGGACATTGTATTAAGTAGACCACTCCTGTGGTCTCACAGGCTATGAAGGGCTTGATGGAGTGCTCCTTCCTTGTGGCAGTTGACTCAAACATGGTCATACGTCTACTCCTACATGAATTAGTTGAACAAACTCTACACCGTCTGCACTGATAAAAACCTGTTAACTGGTTAAAAAAGGAAGAATTCGAACCATTACACGGGGGATTTAAAATATTCGGTGCAATCCGGTTACGTAAGGAGGGTGCACCCCTAAAAACGACCCTTGGTTTATCTGGTAAAAGACCCTTAAGAACAGGGTCATTCTTCGCCAGATGCCAGTGCTTGCTTAAAAGCTGTTTGATACCTTATACTGGATAGAATAGTCAGTAATAAAAGGTACACAACCCTGAAATTGGTCACGTTCAACCTGAGCTCGTTCCATCAAAAGCTCTTTCCTGGGGACTAAGCTGACAGTCTCCAAAGTCTCTTCCAAAGATTCTATATTGTAACCCTTTTCCAGGAACCGACTAGTCAGCACCTTGGCCTGTTCAGAGAACTCCAGAGGATCAGAACAGTTCCTACGCAGCCTGAGGTACTGACTTGTTGGAACTGATTTAAGCCACTGGTTGTGATGGCAACTATTTAAAAGAATAAAAGAGTTGCGATCCGTCGCCTTAAAAAAGGTGGAAGTGCTAAACTCATTATTCCTAACGCCCACCTTAAGATCCAAATAGTGGACTTCAGTTTGGCTGGCTTCGAACTTCAATTCTATCCCTCTCTGATTGTGATTCAGGTTCAACACAAAGTCCTCCAATTTGGCAAGTGGGCCGTCCCATAGGAGGAGGATGTCATCAATATACCTTGCCCATAACATGAGCTCTGGCACATTAGCATCATAGACGACATCCTCCTCCCACTTGGCCATAAACAAATTGGCCAAGCTGGGGGCATATTTAGCCCCCATGGCGACGCCCGTTTCCTGTTTATAGAACTTCTCCTCGAACCAAAAATAGTTCTAGAAGAAGTAGCAAATCTTAAAAGTGACATAATAAACTCTATCTGTTTGACAGGGAGACCAGAGTCCCTAGACAAATAGAAGAGAACAGCCTGTAAGCCCAATTCATGGGGAATTATGCTATACAGAGAAGTCACATCTATCGTAACCAGCCACATGTCTTTTTTAGGGGAGAGACTGGCCAAAAGATTAATAATGTGCCTAGAGTCTTTTACATATGACGGTATCCTCTTGACCAACGGCTGTATTGCTACTCAAACTCCTCCTAAGGGGTAAGTATAATGTGTCAAAGTGATTCTAAATTTCCCAGATATAAGAGGATGGATCACAATACCCCCCCCCCCCCTTCTTTTTTTTTTTTTTTTTTTATTGAATTAGAGGTAGGTGTGTGTAAACGGCCAAAACGTCTGTTTACATCTGTGGCTCAATAGAGGGGAACGAAGGGTCCACTTGGGTTAGACTGATTGTGTCAAAGGGGCCTAAGGCTGCTTTCACACTGCTGCATTGCAGTATATCCACACCGAGGGTGTAATGCAGTGCACCTGTGGCTTTCCTGCGGGTTAGCTGCACTTTTCCGTAGACTTTTATTATATCCTGCAGGTATGGTGCACTTTCTGAAGTGGACCAACCCACAGGTAATGACAGAAGTCTATGGCTCAGTGCAGGTAACCTGCAAGTGATCTCCGCAGCAGCCCAGTTACCACTGCAAAACGGATATGCCCATATATACACAGTGATTTTAGTATTTAACGTACCTTTAATAACATTCAAGCATCGCCAGCTGTTGCTGTCCCAGGCAGAGTGCATTTGGTATCACACCACCTATGACAGGAGTTGGCGCTATACATGAAGCATCGGCTTATGCCAATCTGCTATTCCAGAGCAGGAGGTCGCGAGCCACATCAGAGGGCTCCGCGGGCCTCATGTGGCCCCCGGGCCACTGGTATTGCACCCCTTTCTTGGAGGGTTGCCATGTTTGTTCTACATGGTCCCACTGTATGTAGGAGCTTGTAGTGTGCATAGAGTTGTGCACGTGACTTCAGTTTAGCCTCTTGCACACGATCAGATTTTCCGACAGGAATTGTGTGATGACAGGCTGGTGGCGGAGTTTTGTATGCTCCATCTGACAATTGTTGTCGCATTTTCCGTGGACAAATGTTGGATGGCAGGCTTTAAAATTTTCCAAAAACAACTGTCTGTTGTCGGATTTTTCTGAGCGTGTGTACACAAGTGCATCGGACAGAAGTCCAAAGTACAAACACGCATGCTCGGAAGCAATGCTCACCAAACGCAACATTGGCAGAAGGTGCCCAAAGGGTGGCATTAAAGAGCTGAAAAAACATAGTTTTGTGTTTGTTAGCTGACAATTGTGTGCCGTTTGTATGCAAGACTAATTCCTGGCCAACGCCCTTCGGACAAAAGTCCTACACTTTGTCTGCAGAAGATACGATCGTGTGCATGAGGCTTTAACGTGCACTGCATGTTCCAAACAGAAGTCAGGGAAAAAAAAAAGAAGGTTTGAGAGCTCCTTGAAATCCCAAAAGAAAGCTAGCCATGGCAGATGGTGTTGGAATCGCCCACAGAGCTCTTTTGCCGCGTACACACGACCGTTTTTCGAGTTGTAAAAATAATTCTTTAAGGGTCTAGAAAAAACTAATTTTTTTTCAACCCGATTATTAAAACGGCCTTGCCCACACACGATCGTGAAAAAACAATGCTCTAGTAAAGCGTGGTGACGTACAACACGTACGACTGCACTATAAAGGGGAAGTTCCATGCGGATGGCGCCACTCTTTGGGCTGCTTTAGCTGATTTCGTGTTGGTAAAAGACGATTTGCGATTTTCAGTCTGTTACAGCGTGATGAATGTGCTTACTCCATTACGAACGGTAGTTTTACCAGAACGAGCGCTCCCGTCTCATAACTTGCTTCTGAGCATGCACGTGAAAAATTAGAGCATGTTCGAAATTTTTAATGCCCATTTTTTACATCATGAAAAATGCTCTGGAGCCTACACACGATCGTTTTTAATGACATAAAAAAAAACACGTAATTTTTTACAACCCGAAAAACAGTCGTGTGTACGCAGCATCAGCCTTGAGGTTTTAAAGAGATCTAAGAAACTGATGGGTGGAATGACCCTTGGGACATTTTCCACACTGCTTGTGAGGTATTTTTGACCCCTACCGAGTGTCGTCTGAACAGGTCTCATCTGTTTCAAGTACAGAAGTTGGCAGGCTGGGTGTTGACGGCACAATGCCAACTGTAGAGTTCAGGATGCAAGTACCGGTTTTCTATTTCTTCTGCAAATACACAGGAAAGGGTGACGAAAGAAAGTAGGGCAATACCCCACTAGTCAAGCCTCATTTACCTCATGTCTGTGATCTGCTTCAAGCAAACAAAGCAACTGGAATAGTTGCTATACACTGTGCACATTAGTTTTGATGTGAAATACTATAATCCTGTTAGATGTTGAGTTTTTTTGCGGCAAACCGATCAATTTCCTCATTATTAACATATCATATCTGGATGCATTTAAAATAAGGAAACCAAAGCTTGGCATACACAAGAGATAGGCCATAGGTTTTGCGGTATGATGTTCTTGCTGTTGGGCCTTTGGTCATTTTGTGGTAGTAAAGGAATGCACTATGCATGCCTTTTTACCCAGCCTGGTTGACAAGTTGATAGTTTTTTGTATGTGAATCTCTTTGACATTGCTATCGGCGTTGTATTTCTAAACAGACAATGGCTTCCAGCCACTTTTGGATTGTACCGTAAAAATGTAATCTACTTCTCACAGCAAACTCCGAATATAACAATTATTCTGATTACACAATTCCCCATAGGTTTGTCTGTTTCCCATCATAGTAATATAGAAATATCTTTAACTGAAGTGTGTTGAGTAATCACTTTCACAATCTCAGTTTGTAATAGCATTGCCCTACGGATCAGAGCAATGCTACTTGGCATGGTGCTCATTCACAAAAACACATATATTTATCTTTGTGTGTGGTATTAGGAAACGCTATGCCACATTTTGTACAGTCTTTTTTATTTGTGTATTTCCTTGTTCTTAACAGTGGATTGAGAAAGCTGTCCTGGATATTTTTAGCTCTGGTGCTCTTCACGCATGCTGTAAAAACATTCAACAGGAACTGGGACTGGGAATCAGAATATACTTTGTTTATGTCTGCTTTGAAGGTAAAGTATTTCTTCGGAAGCATGCAAGATTTAAATAGCTTCTCTCCTTGCAATTGTACTAGCGCCAACAACTGTCCATTGCATTTTTCCTTGCTAGCAAAGTTCACTGTTTGCAGTAATAGTTACTACATGTAAAGTTAAGATCAGACATGACATTTGTAACTGACGTAAGAAAAAAGGTCAGTTATTTCTGAAACGTGTATTTTTATATTGAGCTGCTTTATGTTTTGGCTAAATTCATAAATGCTTCTAATTACAGTGAGGGTAAAAAGTTGGCGCTGTGGGGCAGAGCAGGGGACTCTGTTGCATATATTCTGGTCTTGTATAAAGATCAGACAATACTGGCTGAAGATCCCCGGAGGATCTCTCAAGAATTTACAGAGTTTTTAAGATGACCCCGCTTTCCTTCTGCTTCATTGCTCAAAGATTCCAGTGCAGACATATAAAAAATAAGTGTTGTCACCTGACTAACGCCGCTAAAGCTGGGGTCACCCTGCATTGGAAGGATCCTAGGCCACCATCTATTGCAGAATGGCTCAATAGAGTAAGAGTTGGAAACCATGGAGGACTTGGTCCTTTTCAGCTCAAAATAAGAAGGAACAGTACAATAAAACATGCACAGCATGGAATCTTTTCATGTATTCGGAAAGGGGAAAGAGAATGCTAGATGGGGCATCTGAGGAGTGAGGACTGCCCAATAGGAGGTGGGTGCCAGTACAAAGGATAAAATAGAAACCCTCCATCTCTTGTAGGGAGTGGGGGTACCCTTTTTTTTTCTCTAGGGGGGGGGGGTTTGTAAAGAATTTAAAATAAAGAGGAGACATAGAGAACCCATTAATAAATGCTTTGAGGACCAGGGTAATGACGAAAAAGGAAATAATAAGTGAATATATAGGTATAAATACAGTGGATTATTATGTTGACTTAACTACTTGCCGACCAGCCGCCGTCATTCTACGGCGGCAGGTCGGCTCTCCTGGGCGAGAGCCCGTAGCTATCGCCGCCGGGCACCCGCGATTGCTCGTTACAGAGCGGGGACCAGGAGCTGTGTGTGTAAACGCACAGCTCTCGGTCCTGTCAGCGGGGGAAATGCTGATCTTCTGTTCATACAATGTATGAACAGAGGATCAGTGTTTCCCCTAGTGAGGCCACCCCCCCCCCCTACAGTAGGAACACACCCAGGGACATACTTAACCCCTTCCCCGCCCCCTAGTGTTAACCCCTTCACTGCCAGTGGCATTTTTATAGTAATCCAATTCATTTTTATAGCACTGATCGCTATAAAAATGCCAATGGTCCCAAAAATGTGTCAAAAGTGTCCGAAGTGTCCGCCATAATGTCGCAGTACCGAAAAAAAATCGCTGATCGCCACCATTACTAGTAAAAAAAATATATTAATAAAAATGCCATAAAAATACCCCCTATTTTGTAAACGCTATAACTTTTGCGCAAACCAATCAATAAACGCTTATTGCGATTTTTTTTTTTTTTTTTTTTTTTTTTTTTTTTTTGCGAAAAATATGTAGAATACGTATCATCCTAAACTGAGGAAAAAAAATTTTTTTTATATATTTTTGGGGGATATTTATTACAGCAAAAAGTAAAAAATATTCATTTTTTTCAAAATTGTCGCTCTATTTTTGTTTATAGCGCAAAAAATAAAAACCGCAGAGGTGATCAAATACCACCAAAAGAAAGCTCAATTTGTGGGAAAAAAAGGACGCCAATTTTGTTTGGGAGCCACGTCGGACGACCGCGCAATTGTCAGTTAAAGCAGCGCAGTCCCGAATCACAAAAAAGTGCTCTGGTCTTTGGGCAGCAATATGGTCCGGGGGTTAAGTGGTTAAAATGTATTAATGATGGAAAAAGTTGTGTGTGTATAATTAATATAAATATATATATATATATATATATATATATATATATATATATATATATATATGATAATGTGCCTCCTAATGCTCCCTTTTTGATAAATAAAGGATATTTAAAAAAAAAAATGTTGATCCCCTGCTGAATTTGTACGTTTGCCCACTGACAAAGAAATGATCAGTCTATAATTTTAATGGTGAGAGACAGAATAACAACAAAATTATCCTGAAATCGCATTTAAAAAAATATATAAATTGATTTGCATTTTAATGAGTGAAATAAGTATTTGATCCCCCTATCAATCGGAAAGATTTCTGGCTCCCAGGTGTCTTCTATACAGGTAACAAGCTGAGATTGGGAGCACTCTCTTAAAAGGGAGTGCTCCTAATCTCAGCTTGTTACCTGTATAAAAGACACCTGTCCACAGAAGCAATCAATCGGATTCCAATCTCTTCACCATGGCCAAAACCAAAGAGCTGTCCAAAGATGTCGGGGACAAGATTGTAGACCTACACAAGGCTGGAATGGGCTACAAGACCATCGCTAAGCAGCTTGGTGAGAGGGTGACAACAGTTGGTGCGATTATTTGCAAATGGAAATAACACAAAATAACTGTCTATCTCTCTTGATCTGGGGCTGCATGCAAGATCTTGCCTTGTGGAGTTTCAATGATCATAAGAAAATGAGGAATCTGCCCAAAACTACACGGGAGAATCTTGTCAATGATCTCAAGGCAGTTGGGACAAGAGTCAACAAGAAAAGCAATAACATTTTACCCTGTGAAGGACTGAAATCCTGCAGCCCCTGCAAGGTCCCCCTGCTCAAGAAAGCACACGTACAGGCCCATCTGAAGTTTGCTAATGAACATTTGAATGATTCAGAGAAGAACTCCGTGAAAGTGTTGTGGTCAGATGAGACCAAAATCAAACTCTTGGGCATCAACTCAACTCTCCTTGTTTGGAGGGTCAAATACTTAATTCACTAAAATGCAAATCGATTTATAACTTTTTTGAAATGTGTTTTTCTGGATTTTTTTTGTTCCGTCTCACACTGCTAAAATATACCTACCATTAAAATTATAGACTGATCATTTCTTTGTCAGTGGACAAACGTACAAAATTAGCAGAGGATCAAATACTTTTTCCCCTCACTGTAAACTAGTTGACATCAATGTTGATCTGAGAATGAAATGCTGCCCTAAAGTATAAAGCACACCATCCCAAATTGCGTGTATTAAAGTTGATGTATCCACGCACAGGTAAGTGCTAAATACAGACTGTGCATCATCCATTGTCTTTTTAAAAACTGCTGTATCCAATCAACCTAGTAATACATAGTTTACACTTTTATTCCTCTTGAGAGGGAAGAAAATAAGTGAAGATGCTGTAGATGCGAAAATGCTGTTCATCGCAGAAGGAACAAAAGCTATCGGATAATATTTTCATCTAGCCAAAATTAAACACACTTGGTTTTCTTTATGTTCAGCCAGCGGCTGAATTAAACAGGCCATAGATTATGCAATTTTTTATTTATTTTTTCCTTTCCAAATTCGCCTGTGTTGATGGGGGAATCCCTCCCACCTGACACGCTGGTTGTACCCAAGTCAATCGATGGATCAACTTGGGTGCAATCAGCTTGCCCATAGAAGGTTCAAATCTCAGGCCTGTCCCTGCTTAACCGCCTGGGATTCGATCCATCCATGGCCGGCTTTAATCTGTAAAGACTCCTAAACTTTATAAGTTCATATGGATCTGATGAGTGAATGTGAGCAACATCTCCTCCTATTTCAAGCCTGTTGATAAAAAAAAAAAAAAAAGCAAGGAAATTACAAGCTCTATATTGCCAAACATACTATAGCCAATAAATTTAAATTTAACATGTAATTATAAATGTATAGAACCTGATAACATGCTCATAGGCGGTGAGAGTGGATTAATGGAGAGTTGGTCTTGCCAGATTATTTAACTTTTTTTTTTTTTTTTTTTTATAAATTTGTGTCACAAGCTGGGGAGGAGACCATTAAAAATGTATGTAAAACGAAAACTGTTAGGTGCATAAAGGTGAACCTCCACTTCGCTGGCTGTTGATCCTGCTAGGTCTGGTACTTTTTTCCTCAGATATGATTTCATCTCTTGTGGTTTTTGATACCCCTTAGCCCTATCCCTCACTTGAGGTAACTCCTTGACCTACAAAGAACTGCTCCTTTTCCTGGTAAGAACCTGACCCTTAAGCTTCCTCCAGCAGCTTTGTACCCTGCTAACGGCATTAGTGCTTGAGTCCCTCCTATATTTAATTTTTTTTTTTTTTTTTTGTCTGGTGTTTCCATTATGGAATTCTTGGAGCCCTCCCATCTGCAAATCTCATTTTAGATTAAAATTGCCAGGTATCTAGCACTAATGGCTTAAAGGTAGGTACAAACAGATGGATATTTGTCTCCTTCATCAGGAAGCTACCATATTTCTATCTGTGTGGCCTTCCCTGTTCAATAGATTTAGAAATGAACTGTTGGAAAGTTTTTAAGTGTTCAGTGACTGCAGGGGTTTTGTCCGCACGCATTTGCATGCGTGAGCCACAGAGCCGCGCCAAGGCACCCTGTAATCTGTGGTCCTAACACTAAACAATGTGTGTCCCCACAATGGGGGCACATGCATTCTAATGTATAGATGAGGACAGGTGGACTGAAGGGGAGCCACCCCTCCTTAAAGGTGCATATCCTTGCTAACGTAGCCCATTACCTGTTGCCAATTGACCTTTTCCCCATCTGTAGCAGACTTTCCTCTGCCCTCATTTTCAAGATTCATGTGTTTGCAGTCCGGTTGCTGCTTCTGTGTTGAAAAATCTGGCCTCTATGGACCAAAGTGTCCGGAATGCTATTTGTCGGTCTCTGGTGAGGAATGAGATGGTTCCTTCCTCCTGCCTGGAAGAACCCCTCTGATGGGTGTATCCTCTTATTTGACTCTTGAGTTTGGTTCTCCATAATCGACAGTTCTCAAGTTCTCAGGGTTCCTATGTGAGTTGGCGTTTTGACCTGACCTTCGCTGGACATCACCTGAGTGTTGCAGGGCCTTCACTTCTGGATTTGGGAACTTTTCCTGGCACAGGACAGGCCAGATAACCTACTTCCTATGCTGGACAGCTCTAGGTGTTTTTCCTAGAGCCATGGTATGGCCTTTTAGGATCAACTCAACAAATGATCTACATTAAAGGGTAGAATGCCTCTCATTTTCACTGGAGGGTCTTCTATCCCCCTGGGTGCTTGGTAGACATGACTTGCTGGGACCCTGCTGCAGATTTCAATTTTTGGGGTGCTCGACTGTATACCTGTTTTGCCTAAAGTTCAGCTTTATTTTTATATGCAGTATGTTTCTAAAATTTCAAGGAAAATTGAGGTGTTGCCAGCTGCAACTAGTCATATTTCTTCGGTTTATTTCTTTGTTTTGTTTTATTCATGAGGTTCACCATTTGCATTTAAATGTTTAGCTTAAGTAAGTTTGTTTATATCTGCCTGCTTTTAGCTACCTTTTGTGCTTTTTTTTTATCTTTGTTTTAAAAGCATTTCTGTTCTTTTTCTATTGGCTTTCTATATAGGTAAATAAAAATAATGCAAAGCTTTGGAATAATGTTGGCCATGCACTGGAAAATGAGAAGAGTTATGCAAAAGCCCTCAGGTTCTTTAAGCAAGCCACACATGTGCAACCAGGTAGGGGTTGTGGCATAAAGCTGCACTTTAAATCTGTTAACAGACCATGTATAGTTAACATTAAATGTCATTCCGTTTCCTAGATGTGTGGTGTCTCATATTGCTACATGTGAACTGCACCTGTACTTGCACATAGCATGTTCTTATTCCGTCTGCTTGGTACATCTTGCATTGCAGATTTCATGCTTCAGCTACAGTTTTTTATCGTAGTGCATTCTCCCCCCTCTGTGTCACCTCGTGGATGTTACTGCCATTATTTGTAGGGTTGGATGCTTTGCAAAGAAAAAGGAGCACAACCCCCATCTAGTAATTATACCCCTGCACATGTATAGTTTAGTGTCCTGCAGAATGTCTCTCTCCAGCCCAGAAGAAATACAACTTGGCACTGCCTTACCGATTTTATTGATGTTGCTGCATTGGCAGATGCTAAATTTGGATATAAGGTACTGCAAGCAGAAGTCTTTGAGGGTTGCTGATGCATGTTTGCTCATTTTTAATTTCTTTGCCGTTCCTTATTTTAGAAGTCTCTTTTTATCCCATATGTTGAAGAATTTAATCCTGTGCTGTCCACTGAATGCTGGGAGGAAAAAGATTTTTGTTCCCACAATACAATCTATATCCTAATCCTACAATACAGGACACAGGCAGAATATTCATACACTATGTGTATAGATGTGTACCTTCATTTAAACACTGGCAATGCCTCTGAGCACCTCTCCTTTCGAACTTGCCCTACTCCGTGAGTCCTCCATTTTATGCTAGTGTCTAAAGTTGAGAATCTTGCCCTTTAGTTTACATATTTTTATATATGATTCTTTTTTTTTTTATTTTATCTACGGATACTTCAGTCAAATCTTCGCTGTTTTCTTAGGCAGGCATAGAAGCAGTCTTTCTGGACTGGAGCAACCGCAGTAAAACTTTGGGAGCTGCACTTATCCTGCACATGCTCACCTTGATATTTGGCGCAATGCATTGAGTTAGCTGCATCTGTAGCAGCTCTTTTTCCCCCTCTCCCCTGTGTCATAGGCTTGCTTTGCTGAGAGCAGCAGGGATCCATTGGCTCTTGGGGCTGTCAGTCAAAACCTTTGAGCAGAGGGCAGGGGCGAGCCAGGCTTTGTACGAATAGAAGTAAATACCCTGACTCGGCATCTAGCATGCACAAGTGTTCCTATGGGAAGCTCCTTTCTATGGGGGCACTCGGTGCAGGATTCCAGAAAAGGAGGATTGGGGCTGCTCTGTGTAAATCCTTTGTGCCAAGCAGGTAAGTATGACATGTTTATTATTTTAATGAATTTGTTTTTAAAGCTTTACAATCACCTAAAGTGTTATTAAACCCCAAAGACAACATTTATTATATTACAGCATACCATTTCTTAGATGTGATTAATGCATTCATTTTATTTTTTAGGCTTTCTTTTCTTTATTTTCACCTGGTGATCCAGCCAGTAAGTCTATTCCTTTTCAACAGAACAAGCAATTTACTGTAGGGAAGATTTTCCAAAAGGAACATAACTGTTGCTGTAACTGTTTATAAAATGTTAGCTGGAGTTTGGCTTCAATTTATTAGTGTATCTAAATCTGCTAATGCATCTAATACACTCCCCTCCTGCTACTGTCCAAAGGTGTCTCTGTTGCTCTTTCATCTAGTGTGCAGGCATCTTAATAGAAAAAGAAGATTAATTGCGCTAAACCAAATGGTGAACATATATCAAACGAACAAATTGGGCATGTGCCCAAGTGCGTGTGCTAAAAAATTCCTAAATTAACACTCTAAAATATGAACACTACTATAAATCGCATAAAGTCAGGGGGCCCAAAGCCACCTGGCCCTGCTGGGCAATGTAGTGCACGCCCAGTGATAAATACCACAAAATTATGTAATAACGTGACAGCAATAGTTGAATGAATTAACAATAATAAACCACAAAGGGGTGTATAAAGCCCGTGAACTTCAATTTGAAAATTAATAGTGTGATGAGTCCAAGTGACAAGGAAGACAACCGTGAAGGCTTCAGAGATGCTGTTATAGGCACCAGACGTGAATCCACCACCAATCACACAGCTGCTTACCAGAAGTCAAGGTCCTGCCGGACCACTATCAACATATCTTTCAACCATAGATGTCAAATCCGCAGTAGGTTCTCCACTTGCGCTGAGACCATGCTGTGCTCAATGATTGAAAAAACACAAAACAAAGCTCCACATAGCATAAAATCCGGGTGATTTATTTAAAACACAGTAAAAACAGGTATACAACTCACATTTGGGTTGATATAACCAGCATTTGGCCTGTAACGCCGGCCGGACGTATCCAGGAACAAAAGCCACTCGTTGGAGAAATGAAGGGGATGGCGTCCACACGTCACTCCACCCGACGCGTTTCGTGAGAAATCACTTCGTCTCGGGGTACTTAATAGAAGTATGTTACTAGGTAGGTCACAAGGTGAAAACGGAGGGGAGAAAAGCCTAAAAAAATAACTAAAATACTGTCACCACATTAAATAATTGATAAGCTGCAATATATTAAATTTGTTTTTGTTTTCAGTTAATCTGAATCTACCAACTGGTATAAAATTAAGCATACAAATGTAGTATTTCTATGGATGTTGTAGCAATAGTTAAATGAGACGTATACGTTGGCTTTTTTTATCTTACTAAAACATAAAATATGAAAACTTTGATGTCATGTCTTATCGGCTTTTATTTCAATTCAGCTTCTCAACTCTTGACCTATAAATAAAATATTTGGATGCTTTTCAATGTGTAGCACCCAAAACAAACAGACTAATGCCATGTCCAAGCCTGTGGTTTGCTTCAAATCTTGAGGTTGCCTGTGAACTGAAGACCCCAAATGATGGATAAACTAAAGTAAAAATATGCTGACATGTTAAATAGAATATAGTTTAAACAATCGTGTCCTTTATGCAATGCACTAAAAAATAGTCTTCTATACATTTAGACCTATAATCTAATTATTAGGCTTACAACGTTGTTCTTGGCAGGGATGTGTTCTTTGCCTTGGATTTAGAATTTAAAGCCTGACCTCCGAACTAACTGTAACTGTTTTAGAAAAGTTATAGTGCATTTAAATGTATACATCATTTAATCCTATTAGCTGTAGCCATAAATTCTTTACAAATCTAAATAATGTCTGTTTGAGTGAATTGTGTATACTTGTTTAACTTAGGATTGTACAGAACTAGTGCTGCACCTATACAATAGTAAACACAAAATGCACACATGCTATGCAATAATTCACACAAGTTGTGTAGCAAAACAGTTGATCTTGACAGTGTAAATGGGCAAATATCGCTGCCCCATATATTTCGATCTAACTCTATAATATGCATAGGAGTTTTAAAACCTTAACATTCTTTTGAAGATTTATACCTAGTTGCTTTCTTTCAAATGCATATTTCATTTTTTTTTTAAATTGTTCTACATTTTTATTTTTTAAATAAGAGAAGTCACTCTATTTTCCTGTCAGCTAAAGGTATTTTAAAATGGAGTGTATGGGGGCGTGGCATGGCACTCTGCGTGTATGGAGGTACATTAAAGGAGCTCCGAGTGCTCAGCAGTCTAACAAATGGCTTTAAATTCTCTCGATGGCTGAAATGTAGACAAACTTGTCAAATACACCTCTCTAACGCGACCCTGTCGCTCATTTGTCACTACTTCAGCAAGAAAAATCTTGCCCATCTTTAAATACTAGTCCCCCCTCTAGTAGTGGTGTGTTTTTGGGCAAGATGGTGTCCTCCCGCCGGGAACAAGACTACAGTGGAGAATCGGAGTTGGCTTCTGATGACTTGTAAGAGTCGCAGATCTCTCAGGCAAACCACTCGCCGACAATAGCTACTGATATTAAAAGCACACTTTTGGTAGCAATCGCAGTCCTAAAGACTAATCTAGTAGCCCTGACTGAAAAGCTAGCTTCTACTGAACGGGCCAGCAGGTCGGGGGACAGAGCCGTTATGAGACAAGAGGGTTTGTGGACTCCCATCATAGGCACCCAATTGCAGTTAACAGGCATATGAAGGGCCTGCATAACAAGAGAAAGAAGAAGTATCATAAGAATGAGAGGGATAACCAAGTCAGTCAATGCTGATCAGATTAAACATGCACCGCAAACTGTCTTTAATAACTTGCTTGAGAGACCTGCTGAATCTCCTACAAATTTTGACCGGACACCAGACCACTTTGTGTCGATAATGCCTCTGAGATTATTATTTGCTGTTTTCAAAGCTTTGTCCTGAAAAGGGTAATTCTAACTATGGATTGACAAAATTAACGTATTACTTTTAATGGCGATACCACCACTCTTTTTCTTTCAATATTTATCCCTAGTCACAATGAGAAACAGGAGGGTGCTGCATCCTCTCTTGAAAACACTGCGGGAGAAAGGAATGGCTTATACAGTAGATGGCGATTCACTTTTGCACTAAATGCCACCTATAATGATAAACCATTCTTGTTGAGAACACCAGACGCGCTACCGATATTCTGTGAGAACTTGCAAAACCAGCTTTTTGAATTGCCGAAATGGTATGCAGGATCATCCCACAATCAACGGCAAAGCTGCCATCAAAAAATGTCAAATAAAACAAGAGCAATGAAACTTGTTCCTCTTCCTCCCAACCAAAATCGCCCAGGTTACAAGACAAAATCTAGTTAAGCTAAAGTCAACATGCAGACGCTTTCTAAGGACTATACTGTACCTATTTAGCCAATACAAAGTCTTGAAAGTAGTTTCCACCAATAATCTGGCTTGTCTTATTTTGTTTTTCTATATTTTGCTGGAGAGAGGAGCAGAGAAAGAATGACCTTAAAAATAGTTTATGCTATATGATATACAGGCTTAGTGGATGAGTATCTACACCCAGGGCTGGATTTACTTTGTCACAAAGCTAGAAGACTTGTATGCATGTATAGGATCTCAGATTTTACAGAACTTCTAGCTACACTCTGAAGGATAGCGTACTACTTCTACATTTTGGTTATGAAACCACTGGTAATCTAAAATTTTATCTGGACGCATAAAAAGGCCCCGATGTTTGGTTTTCGTAATTTGGGCCTTTTTATGCGTCCAGATAACATTTTCATTGTAAGAATTGCAAGTGTTTGAAAAAACTTGGATGGATAGGAAAAAAAAATAAAAAAGGCTAGGCAATATCATTTTGATAACAGCAGCTCTTCCAAGCCATGAGAAGTTTAATCTTCCAGTTCTTTAAGTATTTCTAATAGCTGAAGCAGGTGCTTAAAGTTTTGTTCAAAGAGGTTTCCTAAATTTTAAGCAACTTTGAATTTTAAGGCTTTAGGTTTCCATTTGAAGGGATATTTTTATTGTATGGTAGACCAGATTTCTGTAGGGAGGGAAAGATTTATTGTAGTTCATAGTAAATCGGCATAAGCAGCAGATTTATACTCCCCCACGTTCAGACCCCTTCTCAAATGATTAAGGTTAACAGTTCTAATTAACGGATAAAGAGCAGGAGTTATGTAGGACAGCCTTGTCCCATGCCGTTTTTAAAAATCAGCATCTGAGAATGTTTATTTTAGGTTTTGTTCTAGGGCCTCAATGGGCCGCCCGATATTTTAGAAACTGTCGTGCATTTCGCAAGAGTTGTGGATTAGAATTGTAATGAAGTAAACAGACTGGATTGCGTTGGAGCACAGCTGTACCCAAATACAGTGGAACCTTGGATTACGATCATAATCCGTTCCAGAAGAATGCTTGTAATCCAAAGCACTCTTATATCAAAGCAAGTTTTACCATAGGTAATAATGGAGACTTGAATGATTCGTTCCACAACCATTCATATAAAAATTATTACGGCAAAACAAAAGGCAGTATAAAGTGTACTGTAAACATAAAACAAAATAAACTGCACTTTAAAATACTGTACTGTACTTCTGTGTTGCAAACATTTTAAGGCAAAGAAAAAGAATGCGCACACTCACAATGTTAAGGAGTCTGGTGATTACCTGTTTAACCACTTGCTTACTGGGCACATATACCCCCCTCCTGCCCAGGTGAAATTTCAGCTTTCGGCACTGCATCGCTTTAACTAACAATTGCGCGGTCGTGCGACGTGGCTCCCAAACAAAATTGACGTCCTTTTTTCCCCACAAGTAGAGCTTTCTTTTGGTGGTATTTGATCGCCTGTGCGGTTTTTATTTTTTGCGCTATAAACAAAAAAGTGAGACAATTTTGAAAAAAATACAATATTTTTTACTTCTTGCTATAATAAATATCCCCATTTAAAAAAAAAAAACATTTTTTTTTCTCGGTTTAGGCCGATACGTATTCTTCTACATATTTTTGGTAAAAAAAAAAATCGCAATAAGCGACTGGTTTGCGCAAAAGTTATAGCGCTTACAAAATGGGGGACAGAATTATTTTTTTTTAATTATTTTTTTTTACTAGAAATGGCGGCGATCTGCGATTTTTTTAATGGGACTGCGGTGTTATGGCGGACACATCGGACACATTTTTGGCGCCATTCACATTTATACTGCGATCAGTGCTATAAATATGCACTAATTACAGTATAAATGTGACTGGCATTGAAGGGGTTAACACTAGGGGGTGAGGAAGGGGTTAAATGTATCCCTGCTTAGTGTTCTAACTGTAGGTGGAGGGGGGTGACTGGGGGGGGTGACCGATCTGTGTCTCTATGTACAAGAGACACAGATCCGTCTCCTCTCCAGAGACAGCACCGCTGTCTCTGTGTAAAACGGCAATGAGAGATGATCTCATATGTTTACATACGAGATCCTCTCTCATTGGCCGCACAGATCGCCTCGCGAACGGCCACTCTGATTGGCCGTTCGCGGCGATCTGTAATTGGCTGTGTCCGAGGGACACGGCCAACACAGATTTTCCCCGCAGCGCGCTCTGGAGCGCGCGCGGGGACCGCCCTAAGGGGCGGACGTCAATTGACGGCAGTTTGGAGATTGGGATCCGCACTGTAGCCGTCAATTGACGGCAGGCGGATCCCAAGTGGTTAAAGCCGCTGTGTATACTGTATGTACAGTAAAGCTGCTGGTATACAGAGGTTGGTGCTTATCTATTTAAAGCCGCCCTGTATACAGTACTGTATGTTCAGTAAAGCCGTTGGTGCACAGTACAACGCTGTATGTGGCCACAGGGTTAGCTCACAGCACTTTCTAGAAAACTCGGGAACTGTTTACGCCACCGGGTACGCAAATGTCTCCAGGAAGCGATGGGAGCCGCTATTGCCTGCAAATCTCTGGCCACATACAAAGCTGTACTGTATACTGTACACCAGTGGCTTCACTGTACATATACACCGTGGCTTTACATGGATCAGCAGCAGACTCATTCACATTGTGAGTGTAATTTTTTATTTTTTTTGTTTATATTACATAAAGAAAAATGCTTATATCAAGACTGCAAATAATCCAGATGGCCCACTTTATTGGCTACAGTGCATCGGTGATGAGCGGTGCCTGGCCAAATAGTTCAATCTTTGTTTCATCAGACCAGAGAATTTGTTTCTTATGGTCTGAGCGTTCTTCAGGTGCCTTTTGGCAAACTCCAGGCTGTCTATCATGTGCCACTTACTAAGGAGTGACTTCTGTCTGGCCACTCTACCCTACAGGATTGGTGGAGTGCTGCAGAGATGTGGTTCTTCTGGGAGGTTCTCCTCTCTCCACAGAGAAATTCTCAAGCTGTCAGAGTGACCATCGGGTTCTTGGTCACCTCCGAGAATAAAGCCCTTCTCCCCCGATTGCTCAGCTTGGCTGGGTGGTCAGCGCTAGGAAGAGTCCTGGTGGTTCCAAACGTCTTCCATTTATGAATGATGGAGTCAACTGTGTTCATTGGGTCCTTCAATGCTGCAGACACTTTTCTGTACCCTTCCCCAGATTTACGCCTCGATACAATCTTGGAGGTCTCCAAGACCATACCTTCATGGGGGGTGTGTGTTTTTTTTTTTTTTTTTTTTTTTTTTTTTTACTATGACACACACAATTCACTGTGGAACTTTTAATTAGACAGGTGTGTGCCTTTCCAAATCCTGTCCAATCAACTGACTTTTACCACAGGTGAACTCCAATCAAGTTGTAGAAACACCTTAAGGATGGTTAGTGGAAACAGGATGCACTTAAGCTCAATTTTGAGTGTCTTAGTAAATGCTGTGATTTTTATTTTATTTTATTTATTTTTTCCCCTTTTTTATTTTTAATACATCTGCAAAGATTTCAAACAAACTTTCACCTTGTCATGGGGTATTGTTTGTAGAATTATTTTTAGGAAAATTTAGATTTTTTTTTTTTTTTTCTTGGTTACATATAACATTATATAAACAAAGCAGAATTGTACTGACAGTGCCTGCCGAAAAGAGGACATTGAAAATCAATTAACACAAATATACAGTGCAGCAGACATAACGGAAATACATGGCCTTCTCAACACCATTCCCTGATTTAGTTAAAATTATATATTAAGCCCACGTTAAGACCCAGGAGCCTATCCATGGTTGGATTTGCCAGGCAAGACCATGTACATCCAACCACGGGTCCCAAAGTTTCTCATATTTTCTTGAACACCCCCTATGGTGGTAGATAAATTTTTTCTTGTGCATGGTGTTTGCCAAGGCAACCAACCACTCTTTGACCATAGGAGGAGTCTCTGATTTCCATGGTTTAATTTTGAGCTAGCAATGAGGTCATAGTAACAGCCTCTCTACTATGATTTTTCCATTCAAACTCATCTAAAAGATTAACCACTTAAAGACCGCCTCCTGTACATATACGTCGGCAGAATGGCACGGCTGAGCACAGGCACGTACATGTACGTTGCCTTTAAGAGCCCAGCCGGACCTGATCGCCGCCGGTGTCCCGCGATCAGTCACAGGAGCTGAAGAACGGGGAGAGGTGTGTGTGTGTGTAAACACACCTTCCCCGTTCTTCACAGTGGCAGTGTCATTGATCGTCTCTTCCCAGATATAGGGAAAGACGATTAATGACGTCACACGCCCAGCCCCCCTACAGTTAGAAACACATATGAGGTCACACTTAACCACTAGGGGGCGCTGTAGGGGTTAACTCCTAAACTGCAATTGTCATTTTCACAGTAATCAATGCATTTTTATAGCACTTTTTGCTGTGAAAATAACAATGGTCCCAAAAATGTGTCAATGTGTCATATGTCTGTCCGCCATAATGTTGCAGTCATGAAAAAATCGCTGATCGCCACCATTAGTAGTAGAAAAAAATAAATGCCATAAAAACTATCCGCTATTTTGTAAACGCTATAAATTTTGCGCAAACCAATCGTTAAGCGCTTATTGCGATTTTTATTTATTACGTATTCTACCTATTTTTGGTAAAAATGTATCGGCCTAAACTGAGGAAAAAAACTAAATTTTTATATCTTTTTTTTTGGGGATATGTATTATAGCAAAAAATATTGAGTTTTTTTCGAAATTGTCGCTCTATTTTTGTTTATAGCGCAAAAAAAAAAAATCGCAGAGGTGATCAAATACCACCAAAAGAAAGCTCTATTTGTGGGAAATCATCCTCCCACTTGGCTCTTACACTTTTGGGATGTTTGTGCAGAAACACCCGAAGCAACATGGCATAGCCTTGGGATATAAAACCCTTGGAGGTGTTAAAAAAAATGGGGGATAGGGTTGGGACTTTAGATGAGGCATATGATAGAAACTACCACAGGCCTCCATCCCTGAAATGGATAAAAGGGGGGGGAGGGTTTGGGACTTTAAATGAGATGCGTTTTTAGCAGTATGCGTGTGTGTGTGTGTGTGTGTGTGTGTGTGTGTATATATATATATATATATATATATATATATATATATATTGTGTATATGGAATATAGAAAATGTTTCCATAATAACCAGGCTCAAAGTTACCAACCAAAAAGGCACTAAACCAAATTAATCTGTCTAGCTGTATGCATTAAAAACAGAGGTTTAGTTGCATGTATTTGCAAATACCTGTGTAAGCTGCAGGCAAACTTTAAGGCACTCTGTGTACTGCAGTCTTAACTATGAATTTTAAAGTCTCCTAGAAAGGAGCACAGGCGTGCTAATCAATAGATAGGGGGCAGGTGATCACCTAGACCCGCCCCTACCTATAGTTGGTCTGGCAAAAAAGAGCACTGGGAAAACAAAAGAAAATGTGGAACCAAACATTCCTACCAAACCAAAATACCACCAAACTAAAGGCGGACCACATCAAACTGGGTCAGCTAGTGAAAAAATGACAATGCATAATTAACTGTCGGTGGTAGATCTGTGGAGGCACTTTATTCCACTCCTGAAACGCATCTCCAAAACCCTTGGAGGTTACTGCTTCCTTAAGGTATTTAGGAGTACCGAATACATGGCCCATTCAGAGGTTCTACTCTGGGCCACTACTGCATTCCGCAGTTGCATGTAGTAGAAATGCATAGAGAGTGGAAGATCAAATGCCTCCTGTAAAGCATCGAAAGTGAGCAACTTGCCATTGTGAAAGATTTGCCTCAAATACACAATGCCATGCTTTTTCCACAGGGTCCAATGCTGTAATTTGGCTAACTCAAGATAGATAGTTGACCAGATGGGGTTAAACTCTGTAATACCCATCGCACCCTGAAGGTATTTGACTTTATTCCATAAATTAAATTGAATTAAATTATACGTTGGAAAAATTGTATGTGGTTTCCCAAAAGCCTGTACTTCAAGGGCCATCGGAAAAGAGCTACCCCCCAACGTATGGAGCATAACATTCACAGAAGAGCTACTACCCATTTTGAGAATAATTAATTGTATACCATTTTGGGATAAGGCTGCAACATAAAATGTGGAAAAAGTGAAGCGTTGTGAATACTTTCCTGGATGCACTATACACACTGCCTAAAATCAGGCGGGATGAACTGCACACAATACAGTATGCATACTGGACATATTTACAAATGCATAGTTCTCTAACCATAAGCAGAACAGAAAAAAAAATTCTGACCCCTTGCAACTTTTGAATCTGCCTTAATTGCGCTGGAAAAATAAATTACTTTTGCAGCATAATCTTGCCTGCAACAAACGAGAAACTACCGATTTAAAGAATTATGGGAAATGCTTTACAAGCTGAATTTCAAGAATTAAAAAAATTGGTGGAGAAAAGCGTGTGTTCTAGCTCACAAGTGCGCAATAAATACACGCCTACAAAAATCCTCACGCATTAGTACGCAACCCCTGCCGCAGTCTTTCGATACTTGCTAAAGATGTGGAAGAGCCAAAGGAATTGTGCTTCATCTTCTGTGGCAATGCCTTTTTTAATTGCCTCATTTTGGTAGCAGATTTGTGGCCCGATAGTCCAGATCACTGATACGAAAATAGAACATGCATCAGCTTGCTACCCGCTGCACATCTCTACTTTTCCCCTGGAGAAATATAAACATTCTATGAAGAAACATCTGCTCATTGCAGCCATATCCGTGCCCTACACATTGAACATGGAAGTCCAACATATATTCCATCTATCAGGGACTGGCTTCATAAAGTAAATACCGTTTATGACATGGAAGAAACACTAACTAAGATTACAACATCCCAATTTCATAAAACCTGGACAGCATGGTTCATGTTTACATATTCAGATGACTACAGTGCAGTTAAAATTGGCCATTGACACTTTACCAAGACACCTGTGGTTCTAATTGATCCTTTTATATTATATTTTATCTATCGGCCAGAATTTGAAAAAGTATATTTATACAATGTTTTCTTCACCCTCTTTCCCTCTCTTCTCTATCTATATTTTCTATTTATCCTAGCTTGAAAACTGGATGTAATAGTAACACATACTTGGTAGTAAGAAAAACATAGGCATGCTACCACATCTGGGGGAAAAAAATATCCTGCCATCTATGGTAATGATGCTTCAATGCACTAGATTTTAAATGTAAACCTATCATATTGCTATGCCATATTACAGCATTGTCAGAACTGTACCAGGTTTCTATAAATGTCTTTTTTGCTCAATAACATTTTTGTTAAAAAAATCTTGGTCTACAATGCTTCCACTTTAACCACTTCCCGACGGCCGTACGACTATATACGGCCGCAGGGTGGTTCTACTTCTCTGGGGCGCCGTCATTTGACGTCCGCCCCTTTCCGCGTTCCCCGCGCGCGCTCCCGAGCGCGCAGCGGGGAACTGCTGTGCTGGCCGTGTCCCTTGGACACAGCCAATCAGATCGCCGTGAACGGCCAATCGGAGTGGCCGTTTGCTAGGCGATCTGTGCGGCCAATGAGAGATGATCTCATATGTTTACATATGAGATCATTTCTCATTCCCGGCTCTCACAGACAGCGGTGCTGTCAGGGAGAGAGGAGACCGATCTGTGTCTCTTGTACATAGAGACACAGATCGGTCACCTCCCCCAGTCACCCCCCTTCCCCCACAGTTAGAACACTACATAGGGAATACATTTAACCCCTTCCTCACCCCCTAGTGTTAACCCCTTCCCTGCCAGTGACATTTATACAGTAATTAGTGCATATTTATAGCACTGATTGCAGTATAAATGTGAATTGTGTCAAAAGTGTCCGATGTGTCCGCCATAATGTCGCAGTCGCAATAAAAAGATCGCCGCCATTACTAGTAAAATAAAATAATAATTCTGTCCCTTATTTTGTAGGCGCCTTTAACTTTTGCTCAAACCAGTAGCTTATTGCAATTTTTTTTATATTTTTTTTTTTTTTTTTTTACTAAAAATATGTAGAATACGTATCGGCCTAGACTGAGGATAAAAAAAAAAAAAAAATTGAGCTATTTATTATCGCAACAAGTAAAAAAAAATGTTTTTATTTTTCAAAATTGTCGCTCTATTTTTGTTTATAGCGCAAAAAATAAAAACCGCAGAGGTGATCAAATACCACCAAAAGAAAGCTCTATTTGTGGGGAAAAAAGGACGCCAATTTTGTTTGGGGGCCACGTCGCACGACCGCAATTGTCAGTTAAAGCGACGCAGTGCCGAATCGCAAAAAATGCTCTGGGCAGGAAGGGGGTTTAAGTGCCCAGTAAGGAAGTGGTTAAAGTAACTATGGGGTCATTGGTAGATATCCAATGAAGAGACCAGCAGACTTTGTTAAAATAGATGCTATAGATAATCTCTTCCCTTCTATGTGCTGTTTTGTGATCTTGCTAATATGGTGGATATATTGATATTTTCTACATATAGAAACTTTATCCACTGTTCTAGAGCTCCAACCTGTCCTAAGCAAAATATGTGAGCTGATATGGCTAACCACACTTTGAAACTGTCAGTAGCCTTATTGTCTCTGGTGTTTAATATTTCTTAAACTACAGACCTGGAATGAGATTACATCTGAACTTTAGTCTATTCAGATGTTCTGTACGCTTGCTCCCCGTCTTTTATTATTGAAGCCACTGGATTAACAAGACAGCAAGGCAACTAGGATCTCCTCTCAAATCCTAAAGTGCCTAAGTCAGCATTTGGCCTCTGAACCTGTTCCCAGGGAAGTGTACAACTTCCTTCAATGTGGGAGTGAATGCAGACAATTTTCGGATGAATCTAGACAAGGGAATGTGGCTTGTCTTTCCTGCATCTTATAAATGTGTCTGTAATTGAATATGTTGTAGGCGCGTCTGCAATATAAAATATTCAGCAGCCTCTGAAATTCTAAAGCGCAACATTAAAGACTTCCACTCAGTGCTTGCAAATGTTGTGCTTTAGTTGCTTTGTTGCGTAAAAGCATACAGTATGACATACTTTTTGCTTGCATTAGTTGAACCTACTTCATACCTTTTTAACCACTACAGTCCCGAGCCTCTTTCTGAGACTTGGTATTTATAAGTTTAAACGTTTGTTTTTTTTTTGCTAGAAAATTACTTGGAACCCCCAACATTATAAATATTTTCTAACACCCTAGAGAATAAAATGGCGGCTGTTGCAATACTTTGTCACACCGTATTTGCGCAGCGGTCTTACAAGCACACTTTTTTGGGGGGAAAAATACACTTTTTTGAATTTAAAAAATAAGACAGTAATGTTAGCCCCATTTTTTTTTTTTTTTTTTTTTTTATATTGTAAAAGATATTGTTAAGCCGAGTAAATTGTTACCCAACATGTCATGCTTCAAAATTGCGCCTGCTCGTGGAATGGCGACAAACTTTTACCCTTTTTAAAATCTCCGTAAGGTGACGTTTAAAAAATTCTATGGGTTGCATGTTTTGAGTTGAAGGTCTAGCGCTAGAATTATTGCTCTCGCTCTTCCGAGTGCGATGGTACCTCACGTGTGGTTTGAACACCATTTTCATATGCGGGGGCGCTACTCATATATGCGTTCACTTCTGCACGCGAGCTTGGCGGTACGGGGCCCGTTTAAAGATTTTTTTCTTATTTTACCTTTTTATTTTTCACTGTTCTTTAATAAAATTGTGTCGCTTTTTTTCCTATTACAAGGAATGTAAACATCCCTTGTAATAGAAAAAAAGCATGACAGGACCTCTTAAATATGAGATCTAGGGTCAAAAAGACCTCGGAACTTATATTTACACTAAAATGCAATAAAAAAAAAATAGTAATTTGAAGAAAAATTGTAATTTGAAAAATAAAAATAAAATGGCCCTATAGGAACTATGGGCAGAAGTGACGTTTTGACGTCGCTTCCGCCCTACAATGACTTAGAGATGGGTGGGAGCCATCTTCCCCTCACTCGTCTTCATGTCGGTCTAGGGACAGGTCCGAATTGCCTCTGCCGCTACCGACAGCCAATTTAAGCAGCGGAAGACACTGGATTGCGGTGGGAGGGGGGCCCTCTCCCGCCACTGAAAAGTGATCTTGCGGCAAATCCGCCGCAGAGACCACTTTTATCTGAAAGAGAACCGCCGGCTCTTGAAGAGGATACCAGGATTATGGTAGCTACCTGCTACCATAACAGTATTCCTCTTCAAAGACAGGACGTACATAGTCGTCCGGCGGGAAGAAAGCGGTTAAGCAAAGATGTTTCTGGAACTGCTTTAAAGATTGCTTACAAATTTTGGGGAAAAAAATTGTAATTGATGAATTTTCGTTTGAATTTCTCACCATTAGTGGGCCCAAGCAACGGCACATATTCATGCGGCCATTGAATTTCAGTGATCAGGGCATGTTTGAAATTTTTGGAAAAACAAACAAATTTCTAATCCAATAATGGGGAAATTGTGCGAGAAATGTAATCGAAAAAGAATTGCGCATGAGCTGTGACCGGGAAAGGAACGAAGATTCCTGGCTACAAAATGTATTTTCTGTGGCAACATGAGGTGAAATTGAAGGCTTGGTTGGTTAAGTTTAGAAATTAATGGTGACACCATCGGATTACAAAACGCACCACATTTCTCTGGTTTTTCTAAAGAAAAAAAAAGAGAAGTATTAGTAACAGTGCATTGTTACTGCACTCTGTGCTTCTGAATACTGGCCAGATGCTGTAGAAAATATTCTTTAAAGCATTATTATACCTACTTTAAGGACAGCTTAAACAGACTTGCTGCCTAGATCAGCAGGTGAAAAAATTAAGGAAATCCTAAAAATGAAAACTATAAGAACGTAGCCACCTACTGGGACCTCCAGGGAAGGCCCACCCGGTCATACCGCCAAGGACAGCCTGCTTTTGGGTTTAAAAACCCTCAGGAAATCTGTCTTTATACATTGCACATAAATAGTTTTTTGTATAACACTAAGCTGTTTATTTTTCCTTTCAGATGATATTGGTGCACATATGAATGTGGGAAGAACATACAAAAATCTAGACAGAAGTAAAGAAGCTGAAGAGTCCTATTTAATAGCAAAGTCACTAATGCCACAGGTAAAAGACATTTACATTTTGCTTTCCCATTATTTTTACAGAAATTAGCAGGCTCGTCAGTTTAACTATTTAAGCCTCAACGCCGTTTTTGCATTGAGGAGGCAACCATGACTTTTATCGTGGTATTTCACCAAATTTTTTACTACCAAAAAGATTTTGCCCACAAACCGTAACATGCATTATAGGCTCAGATGCAAGTGTGGTTTTCGAAACAATCTAGGTTGTTTTTTAAGACCGTAGAGGTAGGTTAAATACCAAACTCATAAAATAACAAATGGTCACATTGTCATTAAATTTGGTCATAAGAGAAACACAGGAGCTAGAAAGTGTACTTAAAGAGGAGGTCTGCCCATCGCTGCAAAAATTAAAAGCCAGCAGTTATACATACTGCAGCTGCTGGCATTTAATAATAGGACACTCACCTGTCCTGGAGCCCAGTGATGTTGGAACCGCAGCTGATGTTTCCATCAGCTGTCGGATGCTGCCGCTGCCATTTTGGTTAAGTGAACCCGGCAGTGTAGCCTTACTGCTTCATGCCGGGGGAACCCTACTGCGCATGTGCGAGGCTCTGCTCCTCTCTCCTACTAGCCGGCGACAGGGGAAGGAGGAGGAGTGAGCCAGGCAGTGACAACGCCTGCGGCTGTGGCTCCCAAAAATGGGGACAAGATACCTAGATAGGCATCTGCTCCCCCGAAAGCTTCCAAATGTGGCACCAGAGGGGGAGGAGACAAATGAGCGGAAGTTCCACTTTTGGGTAGAACTCCTCCTTTTAAAAGAACAAATTCAAACAGTGTTTCATCAGACATGTTTGTCTTGTGATGTTATCCAATGAGCTTATTTAGGTTTGCATAAAGGAGGAGAAAAACAAATTGGGGAGTCCCCCCTTGTAAAATCCAGGTTGGTAAATTGTATGCTCAAGAAATGGAGCTAAGAAAAATAGGGCAAAACAGAAAAAAAACAACTTGATGCACAGAATGCAAGTCAAAGGGTAGTTGGGAAGAAAAGGAAACAAGAGCATGTTGATAGTGAGGGGAAAAAAGTTTAGACATGCATGTTTTAACTGATGTTGGAGGACCTGACTTTTCTCGGGTGTCTTGGCTAAGCGGAATTGAACGCTCTGTCAGTAGTGTGCTCTTGTTCCAATAATTACATTGCTATAGTAGACTGAACTATAATAAATCACTTGGTGGGCAGTAGTTATGCCATTTATCCCTATTTTGAAATTGCAAAACCTCCCAGAAAATTTAGAGATAGTTGACTAATCTAAATGAAGATTAGCGAAAGTTGTGTGATTTTATAAAGCAATTTTCCATTTCATTTGCTCGCCTATATTAGAAGTGACAGCTGCTATCTGCAGGGGTCAAGTCCTGGGGAAAAAAGTGTGGGAACTCCCACCAAAAAAAAATGATACGCTCATATGCATAATTACTAAACCGCATGTTGTTGTTTTTTTTTTTTTCGATCCACTGTACCTTAGTAATCCTTTGTTACTGGCCGCTTCCTGTATATGGATTTATCGGGTAGTGTGCGGGTATTCCGCAATGTCTCCTGGGAGCTTTTGTCATTGTTCCCAGGAGATATTGCGGAGGTCTGCCGCGAGTTATCGCTGGTTTTAGAAAGAACTTGCTCGGCTGCGCTTGCCTGCTCTAGTCCTGCAAAGGGAACGGAGTTCCTGCTGTGAAAAAAGAGCCCTGGATATCTGATGTGTTTGTGTTTGTGTTTGTGTTTCTGTTTTAATACTGGTTGTTTTACCGTATCCCAGGTTACAACGTTGATCAATAAACAACTAGTATTTTTTTATTTTTTTTATCTTTTGAGCATTTTCGTAGTGAGTTTTATTAAAGCCCTTCGGACTGCACTGGAAAACAGATCTCTAATCTTGGATGTTTCTCTAAAAGCTGTGTATATATATTTTTACCTCTCCAGAGAATGTTTGTTCTCTTTAAAGAATGCACCATCTTGCCAATCTTTTAGAGATATGCACACTTCTCTCTCCTTCTTTTATTTTTATTTAACTGATGGTTGTTGCAAACATCTAAATGGTAGAATGGTAGAGATTAAACTTGACTCCATTCATTTTACAGAAACGTGTATTTATTGTACTAGTCAATATAGTAGTTTTTGTTTGAAATGGGAATGTACAAATTCTGACTCCCGAACTATATGTGCAATTGGGAATATATAGGGTGACCGTAATTTCCAGTTTTTATTTTTAAAATCGTTGAAAATGTTATGCTTGAAAGAATGGTCAGGACATAATTGATAACATCTTGATTTGTATTAAAGAATGTTAAAGAAAAGGAAATATCATGTAACCCAGTAGAGATCCAGATAATCACCATCCTTATTCCATACTCCACAAACACTAATATCCAATGGATTAATTTGAAAAAAATATATGTAGTTCTTTAAAATGTTTTTTAAAGTCTGTTTCGGATTTAGATGCTAAAAACAATTATCAGCCTAATCAGGAGTTTGTGATATTGACATGTATTGCATAGCAATATTTTTTAAATATTTACTTTCGATGCAGTAGGAACATTGTCACCAAGTTGTGATTTATGCGCTATACTTTTGTGCGCATTGTCTGTTTTTACCCTTTAGATTACCTACTGTAGCTACTTCTCATGGGGGTGGTGGGGGGACGAATGGATTCCATTGGGATTTTTGTTTTCAGTTGCCTTTTTTAAGGCTGTTCTATTTAGGATCACACTATCTTCAAAGTATTTAGCATGAAAAAACAGAATGCTCTAAGATACCCATGGGAGTAGTTATTGAATATCTGTGAACACCAAGAAAACATGCCTTCTACTTATAAAATACTGCCGTCCGCTTGTTAGAGAAAGTGGGAGCATATGTTTTATTATGGCTTAAGGCAATGGATGCAGCTCGTACAGGTGTGCTGCAGGACACAGATGGTGGTGTCTTGCTGAGTAAGCTAAGTTTGTTAGGGGAGAGAGCTTATATATTTTTTTAGTAATGTTTTAGCTTGGTTTTTATTTCTATTACTGTATCTTTTTCATTTAATTAAAGGTAATACCAGGAAAGAAGTATGCTGCACGTGTTGCACCTAATCATCTGAACGTGTACATAAATCTTGCAAACTTAATCCGTGCAAATGAGTCAAGGCTGGAAGAAGCTGACCAGTTATACAGACAAGCCATAAGTATGAGGCCAGATTTTAAGCAGGCCTATATTAGCAGGTAAGGTGTTCAAGTATTCCAAATCTTTTAACTTTAAAGTGTTACAAAACCCACTAGTAAAATCAGTCCGTATATGCAGCATAGCATGCTTGTTATACTTGTTGTGGAACTTAAGGGGTTAATCCTCTGCATTGTGTAAAAAAAACTGTCTTTTTCTGTATGCACAGATATTTCCTCCTGCACTGTATCTGGGGAAGGCCAGCTAACACAGGCAGGGTAGCCGAGCTACACATGCTCACTTGTTAATATAAAGAGTATTCACGCGCTACTGTGGAACAGCTGAATGACAGCTGTGAAGGGGTTAAGTATGAATCAACTGCTACAAAACACTGAAAGGTAAAACCAAGACCTGAGTGTGCATGAATATAAAAAGTAGTGCTGAGCTGTTGCTAAAATTATATGCAAAAGTATAACAACGCACAAGCATAAAAGCAATGATAATAGGTGCAAAATATTGTGTAAGTGGCACACTAAATAATGTGCCAAACAATATAGTGTCCAAATAAACCTCAGATGGGGAAGTTATGTAACACAATGCAAAATAATCATAAAAAAAACTTCAAATAGTACAAGTGCAAATTGCATCTGCTCTGAAACGATCACATCTGCTGAGAAATATGTAAAATAAGCATGAAATGAAATGCAAACGTGCATTAGGTGAACATGGTAAATTCCAAAATGTGATGCAAAAAGAAAAAGTCCAAAATGTGCAATCGCACATAAAAAGTGATGTGTGCAAGGTGATGGCTTCTTCAGTGCCTTCTACTAAGGTGCAAATGTGCAGAGTGATGGCTCTTCAGTGCCTGGATGATGCCTTGGGTAATCCCTGGATGTGGTCCCTGGTTGTGGGGAGCGGCTGTTACTTGTGTTGCATCCCTCCTTCAGCATATGAGGTTTATTTGGACACTATATTGTTTGGCACGTTATTTAGTTTGCCACTTGCACAATTTCTTTATCGTACACCACGGGACACAGAGACTAAGTCTTTACATAATGGGTTATATGCTCACCAGAGGTGATTGGACACTGGCACAACCAATCAGTCAGTTCCCCTCCATATAGCCCCTCCCATCCGGGAAGTACCTCAGTTTTTTTCGCCAGTGTCTAAGGTGTAGGACGCGTGGAGAAGTGCCAAGGAAGCTCTGCTAAATGGACCCTTCGGGGCTAAGGAGCTATGCCTTTTTTTTTTTTTTTTTTTTTTTTTTTTTTTAATTCATCCAAGAGGCTATGAAGCTATGCCAAAACTGTAATGGATATAGGCCTCCTGCGAAGAGGCGTCGCCTGTAATGTCTCTCTTCGGAGGACTGGGTTCTTGTGTCCGGCACTTTTTGTACTAAGACTTAAAGTCCTGATCAGAGTCTTTTACAAGGCCCAGGGGGAAGTCTCCTTTAAGGTAAGAGGAAAAAGAGCCTAAGGATTTATCTGAAGGACCTTTCTATAAATTTTGAGGGGTGTCTTCTCAAAATTGGAGTGAAGAGCTGAGTGTCTCCCCTCATTCAGAAACGGTGTCAGATCCGTTGGACAAGCACACTTCCTCAGCTGCAGAGTTCTGCTGAACACCGCCTGGATCACGCCTCATCGGCACGCCTCATCGGCACAGGAAGAGGAGTGGAGGGGAGAGACATGCATGGGCGCGCGCACACACCGTTATTAAAGGAATGGGGCTTTTTCAAGAGCCACAGATCTATCTAGGAGGCCAGCACCAGCAGATCTTCCCACGGGAGACAGCAGCTTTGGGGGCACGTAAGCTCCAGGTGTCTGGTAGGGCACTACCAAATGAGACACCCACTCTATGCATTTAGTCTGTGTGTTAAGTTGCATGTTTAGATGTTAAACTCAGCACAGCAATACATGCATTTTGGTACCTCGGCTTCTTGCTTGGTAATATGTCTTCCACTAAAAAGGGATCAGGGGTTAAGAGCAAGAAAACAATGCCGCCTGAGACAGGAGGCTCTGGCCGCACCTGCTTGGTACCCTTCTCCCCTGTAAACATTGATTTGCCAGTTCAGGAGGAAGTCCTTGCCGCATTCAGGAGTTTCTCCTGTGGCACCTGGTCCTGCATATGTCACTGAAGACACTTTTTCTCATATCGCCTTTCAGGACAACCTTGGAGAGAGCGCAGCTCCGCCCATTTATCAGGAAACACACATGATCCTTTAAGATCCCTCCTCTTCCACCATGGCCTCAGTTATTGTGTTTCCTCCGCCATGGTGGAAGCATCATAGGGAACCAGGGAGCAGCGCTCTCTCCAAGGTGGAGAGGTTTCTGGCTTACCTTTGTTTGTTTACGTGCAGTGACCATCCCGGCCCCCCTCCACGGGGAGGGGGCGTTCAGGAGTCCCCAGACGCTCCGGCTCAGTGGAGCATTCGGCTTCCCGGGAGGGGGTGTCCTTGTGCCCAGGAACTGCGGTAGGGCCTGGTGGCCGAGCGGTAACCGCCGCAGGTCGGCGGTGTTCCGCATCTCAGTTCCGGGTCCCGGCCGGTGAGTGCGTCGCGCACGGTGACGCTGTTTCCTGGGGGGGCGTGGCGCAGTGGTTCCCGACGTCTGGAACGCAGCGTCTGTGGGGCAGGTCAGGTGACCGGTGCTTCTACTTCCGGCCCCCGATGATGACGCGGGAGGCCGGGAAAATTTAAAAAAACTGAGTTCTCCGGCTACTATCGTGACTGTGCTCTACAATGGAGGAGAGACAGACAGCACCAGCGGAAACAGGCGCTGCAAGCACCGGTCAGGCCCAGGTAAGAGGGGTACAGCGGTGCCTTTTATTCTTACACTATTGGGTCTAAGTCTGTTTATTGTTGTTCCTCCCTGAGGGAGCCTGTGGTTACCAGTCCAGGTTAACGCTCTTGGTCTGTTTAACCGTAAGGGGTGGTGGCACTTAGTTCCAGGCCCTTTTTTTTTTGGTGGTGGCAGCACTGGGTGTTTTTATTAAAAAAAAAAAAAAAAGGGATGGTAATTCTTTTTCTCATCCCTTTGCAGGAAAAATCTGCAGGCAAAACTAGGCACTTAGAGACATCCAGGAAATGCCCATCTTGCAAAAATCCTTTAAGGGATTCTTGGCAAAAACCAATGTGCAGATCCTGCATTAAAAATTTGGTGGAAGAAGAAACTTCGCAACAGTATAAGAACCTTTTTTCCTCAGCAGGGGGAGCCTCAGCAGCCACCACCTAGCCCAAAATCCCGTTATCTAGACAAACAGATGGGGATTCGGCAGATGAAGGAACCAGTACTCTCGCCTCCCTCAGGGATTCAGATGAGGAGGAGCAAGAGGAAGAAGATAGTAGCAAAATCTCTAAATTTAAATTGTCCTTGGAAGACGTGGATGAGTTACTTAAGGCAATTTACACTACCCTGGACATCCAGGAAGAAAAGATTCAGTTATCCATACATGATAAAATGTATCAAGGATTGGATGAATCCAAACACCGGGTGTTCCCGGTCCACAAAGTCCTTTCGGACACAATAAAAAAGGAATGGAAAGACCCTGAACGGGCTCCCTTCTTTTCCAAGACCCTTAAGAGAAGGTTTCCATTTGAAGACAGTGACACAGAGGTGTGGAACAAGAAACCTAAGGTAGACGCCGCTTTCTCGCAAGTGTCTCGTCATACAGACCTGGCTTTCGAGGATATGGGGGTCCTAAAAGACCCGATGGATAAAAGAGCTGATTCCCTCCTCAAAAAGGCCTGGGATTCAGTTTCAACCAGTCTGAAACCAGCCATGGCCGCCACAGTTGTCGCCCGCAATCTGGAGTGCTGGGTTGAAAAATTACAAAGTCATGTAGAGGCAGGCACCCCTAGAAAGGATCTGTTGGAGTCCTTTCCCTTAATTTTGAAAGCCATCAAATATATGGCAGATGCATCTGCTGAGTGCATTAAAATGGCTGCAAGGTCAGCAGCCTTGGTAAACTCTGTCAGGCGAGAGGTATGGTTAAAGACCTGGACGGGTGATACACCCTCTAAAGTTTAAACTTTGTGGTTTACCTTTCTCAGGGGACCTTTTGTTCGGTCAGGACCTGGAAAAGGTACTTGACAGAACGGCTGATAAGAAAAAGGCTTTTCCCCCTAAAAAGGGTCAGAACCCCAAAAATAATTTTCGTCCTTTTCAGCAATCCCATAAGAAAAGAAGAAAAGAAGAGGTTGGGGGTCCCAAAGAGGTAGAGGAGGTATCCTTTTCAAAAACCCCTCAGAACAGGCTACCAAAAGTAAGTGACGATCTGCTTCCAGTAGGAGGAAGGTTGTCTGCCTTTCTCCTACAGTGGAAGCAGATGCCCATAAGCCCCTTTGTGGAAAGAATCATCACGGAAGGGTACAGTCTGGAATTTTCAGAGTGTCCCCCGAGAAGGTTCTATATCACAGCCCTTCCCCGGGACAAAGAAAAAGCTTCTGCAATGACGATCCTACTTCAGGATCTGATGAGTCAGGGAGTTGTAGTTCAAGTCCCAAAACATGAGGAGGGCCAGGGCTTCTATTCCCACATTTTTTTGGTAAAGAAGCCCTCGGGCAAGTTTCGACTGATCCTAAACTTGAAGGTTTTGAAAAAGTCGATCAGATACAAACACTTCCGTATGGATACCATCTACTCCATTACAAAATTACTGACCCCCGGTTGCTTCATGACATCCCTGGACCTCAGGGATGCCTACTTACACGTCCCGATTGCCCAAGCTTCCCAGCAGTTTCTTAGACTGGCAGTGAACCTGGGGTCCAGGGTATGGCATCTTCAGTTCAGGGCCCTCCCCTTCGGGCTTTCCTCCTCCCCCAGGATCTTCACGAAGATCATGGCGGAGGCCTTGGAACCACTGAAGCTGAAAGGGATTTCGGTCGTCCCATACTTGGACGACCTGCTGTTCTTCGCGGACTCTCGGGATCAAGTTGCGACGAACCTTCTGGTGTCGCAGGTTCATCTCGGAGGTCTAGGTTGGTTACTAAACCGCGAGAAATCAAACCTGGTACCCTCCCAAGAGACAAGATTTCTGGGATATACTATAAATTCAATCCTTCAGAAAGTCTTTTTACCCCAGGAGAAGATAGAGAAGGTTTTGGGTGCGGTAGCTCAGGTCCAGACAAACCTAGGGGTGTCAGTCAGGACAGCAATGGCAGTCCTGGGGCTACTCACAGCCTCAATCCCGGCAGTTCCATGGGCGAGGTTACATTCTCGTCCTCTCCAGAGGAGCATTCTTCAATCCTGGTCACACCAGGAGTCACTAGAGAAACGTATCAGATTGACATCAAACGTAAAAAGAGCACTCTGGTGGTGGAGAAATCCCGTCAATTTAACCAAGGGTCTTCCCTGGGTCTTTCCGGTAGAAAAGCGCCTAACAGACGCGAGTTCCTGGGGTTGGGGAGCCCATCTAGAGGGACAGACTGCTCAAGGCACCTGGTCCAAACCAGAAGCCAGAAGGTCTTCAAACTGGAGAGAATTAAGGGCTATATTCCTGGGGCTTCAGGCCTTTCATCAGATAGTGAAGGGTCACCACGTGCAGGTCCTGTCGGACAACACCACAGCAGTGGCGTATGTCCTCAAGCAGGGGGGAACCAGAAGCAGAGGTCTTATGCTGCTGGCCAACCATCTGCTGTCTTGGGCAGAACTAAATTTAGCATCCCTGTCAGCGATACACCTAAAAGGGTCTCAAAACCTGTTAGCGGACCTACTAAGCAGGAGACGCATAGTGGAGGCAGAATGGAGCTTAAACACAGAAGTTTTCACGGCAATCACTCAGGAATGGGGTCAACCACAGATAGACCTGTTCGCCAACCAACAAAATGCGAAAGTGCGGAAATTCTTCTCCCTTCACAGAGAAGACCAGGCAGTGGCCATAGACGCTCTGGCCCAGCGGTGGCACTACCAGCTGTGCTACGCCTTCCCCCCCTTTCACACTAATACCACTAGTCCTAAGAAAGTTCAGGGAAGAAGAAGCCAGTCTGATCTTAATCACTCCCTACTGGCCAAAAAGACCGTGGTTTGCATCACTTCAGAATTTAGCCACAAAACCACCGTGGAAACTACCACTCAGGAAAGACCTACTGTCTCAGGGTCCTGTGAACCATCCGGAAGTGGAACGTTTACAGTTGACGGCCTGGTTTCTGAAGAAGACCTTTTTAAGATCAAAGGGACTCTCTGATAAAGTGATAAAAACTCTACTAGACAGTAGGAAAAGTGTAACCAGAGCAATTTACCTCAAGGTTTGGAGAAAGTTCAATTCCTGGTGTACGTCCAAGAATGTCCAGGTTAATAGCGTCATTTCAGTTGTGGAATTTCTTCATGCAGGAATGGAGAAGGGGTTAGCAATTAGCACCCTAAGGACACAAGTGGCAGCTCTTTCGGTTTATTTAGAAAAAACTTTATCTAAGGAACATTTAATTTCAAGATTTTTTAAGGCACTGGGTCGAAGTAGACCGGTAGCCTTTAAAGCCTTTCCCAGTTGGGATTTATCAACTGTGTTGCAGGGTCTCACGGTGGCTCCGTTTGAACCCATAGGGGATATTTCTTTGAAAGATTTAGTACTAAAAACTATTTTTTTGGTGGCCATCACGACCGCAAGAAGGGTCAGTGAAATCCAGGCTTTGGCAGTTACAGAGCCTTTTTTAAGAATTTTTCCGGACAGGATAATTCTTCGAACAGATCCAGCCTTTCTTCCTAAGGTCTCATCAACCTTTCACAGGTCTCAGGAAATAATCCTTCCTACTTTTTGTTCAGCTCCCTCTAATGCAGGGGAAGAAACCTTTTAATAGGACTTCAATGCCTCTCGGTCACCAAGGAATTCAGGAAGTCGAACGCCTTGTTTATAATATTTTCAGGCACAAGGAAAGGAGAAAAGGCTTCCAAAAGCACGTTAGGTAGATGGCTCAAACAAGCCATCGTAGAGAGTTACCAAGCCAAAGGAGAGGTGCCTCCTACGGGAATCACGGCCCATTCAACAAGATCTACGGCAGTTTCCTGGGCCGAAAGAGCCGGTGCTACGCCTGACAAGATCTGCAAGGCAGCTACATGGTCCAGCTATTCGACCTTTCTGCGGCACTACAGGCTAGACTTATTGTCCGCTGCGGAGCAAGCCTTCGGCAGGAAGGTACTGCAAGCAGTGGTCCCACCCTAGGGTAAGTTACTCGGTTATCCTCTCCAAGGTTGTCCTGAAAGGCGATATGAGAAAGGCCTAGTTAGACTTACCGGTGACGGTATTTCTAAGAGCCTTTCAGGACAACCGCTATTTTCCCTCCCTAGGTATTTGAATAAGAGTATGTTTTAAATGTCTATCATGGTTTGTTGTGGTTCTTCTGTGCTTTGTTTTCCAGTTGTCGGAGACCACAATAACTGAGGCCATGGTGGAAGAGGAGGGATCTTAAAGGATCATGTGTGTTTCCTGAAAAATGGGCGGAGCTGCGCTCTCTCCAAGGTTGTCCTGAAAGGCTCTTAGAAATACCGTCACCGGTAAGTCTAACTAGGCCTTTTGCAGCCATGGGAAAACTAGAAGGGCAGATCGCTAAATTAATCGCTCAGTCCTCTAAGACGGACAAATCGAAGCAGATCTCCTTCAGTGATTATTGATCCCCTTTCAGAAAGATCTGAAGAGAAGGACGAGGATGGGATTTCACCTGCAGAGGTGTCGGATGGATCGGGGATTTCAGAGCAACCCTTTTCTGCATATCAGATGCTAAAATCACAGGTACAATACTATGCTGAAGTAGTGCGTACTACATTCAAGTTGCCTCCTTTGGGGTTAACTGGAACACCTTTCTCCTCCCTGGGTTCATTAAAGACCCTGCAGAGCACATACTCCTTCCCAATTCATCCATTACTAAAGAATTGAATGTTTGCGGACTGGTTACATCCAGACAAACATTTTTTTCCTTCTAAAAAGTTTAATACTCTTTATCCCATGGAGGATGAATTTACAAAGAGATTTAATCTGCCTGCTGTAGATGCAGCTATATGTTGTGTAAATAATAACCTGACTTGTCCAGTGGATGACATACAGGTATTTAAGAAACCTTCTGAGAAGAAATTAGAGTCCTTATTTAAATCTTCCTTCCTGCTTGCAGGATCAGTTGCCCAGCCTGAAGTAGCAGCAGTAGGCATGTGTCAGGTCATCAAGGACCAGGTAAGAGGGGCTGAAGGAATTGACTCCAGAGCATATAATTTTATCAACAGCTCAGCACTACTTTTTATATTCACATGCTCAGTTGTGTCTCTTATGCTGGAACAGTTACTTGTTCTCAGAGATAGCCAGGTCACATGATAGTGGCATAACACATGTGGGCGTGTATACAGGCTGTAGTGAAAATCTCCTCCCATCTGAACTCCCAGCACTGGAGAAACTGCAATTTATCACTGACCGTGGTATACAGATCAGCCAAAAAGGTATATAGTGGCAGTATTTTAATGTAAAAAGACGATTTATAAGCTGTGGGAACTGTGGGGGGGACAGATGAACTATTTCAATATTACTAGGTTTAGTAACACTTAAAAAAGAAACTAGTCTTCAATGGGATGTTTATATAGCATGAAACCGAAAATGAAGGCTGCACTAGGCCGAAAACCGATATCGAAAATTAGTTTTTAAAAAATATTTATTTTTATATATAATTGTATTATATTAAAGATTTTTATTATCATCAATTTAAAAATGCACTCTGTAGTCTTTGACCATCTCTTGTATCGCGTCCTCAGTCTTTAACCATCTCTTGTATCACGTCCTCCGTCTTTAACCATCTCTTGTATCATGTCTGCAATCTCTTAAATACACTGCTAATCGTATTGGTAACATTTTCATTCGGTGCACCTCTAGCAGACATGATACAGGCGATGGTCAGAGACTGCAGACATGATACAGGAGATTAATGCAGCCTCTCCAGTGCCTTTTGTGTGCAGCCTTACCAGTGCCCAGCAGCCCCACCAGTGCCAGTCATATGCAGCCTGCCAGTGCCCAACAGCCCCACCAGTGTCTGTCATATGCAGCCTGCCAGTGCCTTTCATATGCAGCCTGCCAGTGCCCAGCAGCCCCACCAGTGCCTGTCATATATGCAGCCTGCCAGTGCCCAGCAGCCCCGCCAGTGCCCATCATTTGCAGCTTGCCAGTGCCTAAAATATGCAGCCTGCCTGTGCCCACATCAGTGGCGATCTCCGTGTGTCACCGAGCTGGATTTGAATTGCCCGGGCCGCAGTAACGATGTCCTGCATCCTGTAATCACGTCACACTGATTCAATATCCCATCATTGGATCAGTGTGCCGTCTATCACAGGAGGCGGGACACTGTTTCTACAGCTGGTCAATTTGGCTCTGTGAAACGAGGCAAGGAAAAGGGAGGGGTGGAGGACTTGGTGCTCCAGGGTGACACTCCCGCAATGGGCGGTGCACGCCCATTTTCGGTATTGGCTGTTTTTTTTTTCATTCGCCCAGAATGGAAAAAAAGCAGAATTTTTGGCCGTAATTTCAGTGCACCTCCTAGTAGTAGGAATACAGTGTCCATTGGTTTTGACCATTAGTAGATCATTTTGTTAATTTTAGGAGAGCAGTTTCTGTGGAGTTTTGAGGATGACATCCAGACTGAAGGGGATCAAAAAGGCTATTCTCAGCAAGGTTATAAAGAAAAGAGAAAGGCGCCTCCAAGTGCAGTGGTTAAGATTTATTACATGCACAATAGGATAAAAAACACTTACAAGGTAGTAAGAGGTCATGGGCATATAAATTGTCCTCATGCGGATCGCTATAATGCTCATCAGTCTGGGGGAGAGAGAGCCACCTTGCAGCTTTCAGTCCTGGGTTCTGGAACCAGGATGAAACGCATGCGGCAGATTTGACATCAGGCGGTGGTGGATGGTAACGCGTTTCGGAGCCTGTACAGCTCCTTTGTCAGACAAATTATTTCACTGTACTCATGGCCTCCGCAGTCACCAGATCTCAATCAAATGGAGCACCTTTGGGATGTGGTGGGTGATGCTATGTCAACAAGGACCAAAATCTCTAAAGGAATATTTCCAACACTTTGTTGAATCTCTGCCACTAAAAATGAAGGCAATTCTGAAGGCAAAAGGGGGTCCAACACGGTACTAGTGAGGTGTACCTAATAAAGTGGCTGGTGTGTTTGTGTGTGTTTGTGTGTGTGTGTGTGTGTGTGTGTGTGTGTATATGTGTGTGTGTATGTATATATATATATATATATATATATATATATATATATATATATATATATATATATATATATATATATATATATATATATATATATATTAATGCTGTCATGCCTCTGGGGCCCAGTGACACAATAATACACTCCTATAGGCGGTAATGAACTTGGTGCATATCTTGAACTTGAGAAGTCATGGAAGCCATTTGACTTCATCCTGGTGTACATAAAAAAAAAAAACGCTTGATCTGATGTTTCCTGCAAAATTGCTTCCATTCTATTGTAGATTCCCCACCATGTTTAACACTTACCAAACAGATGTTGTAAGTTGAAAGTATGCTTTGTTCTTTTCTTGATGTAAAACGACCTAGAAGTTGGAAGTAAGGAGATAAATGACAATATTTCTTCTTTCTATGCGTTATTTGTTTAGGATTCTTACACTAGGTATGGGCCTTAAAAGGACTCCTGAGTGCCATGCCTTTTTTTATACTTCACTAGCTGAATACCCGGCGTTGCCCGGTCTTCCTATCTTAACCTTTTGGGGAGGAAAATCATAGTAATATAAATATACCCATCTTTTATATAAGGGTGTAGGTAAGGGTTAATTTAACTGTCATATATTTTTATTTGGCATATAAGTAATATGTGTACCAGGTATTATTGAAATATCTCCAGGCGTACAGAAGTTATGTGGGAACATACATTTCCCATTGATTTGCATGGGACTTTAAACAAAAACCCCGACCCTCACAAATGGGGGTAGTTAAGAGATATATTAACTATCCTATAGTTTATGTGGACATATAAGTAACATGTGACCAAGTGTTATCGAAATATCTACAGCCGTTTGGAAGTTATGAAGTAACATGTATTTCCCATAGAGTTGAATGGGACTTTAAAGGAAAACCCCGACCATGGCAAATGGGGGTGGGTAAGGGTTAAACCACCTATCCTATGTTTGTTGCTGACATATAAGTAACATGTGTGCCAAGTTTCATGTTAATATCTTTAGCCGTTTGGACGTGATGCTGGAACATACATACATACATACTTATTTTCCTCACTGTATGTATGTATTTGAACACCCTGCTATTTTGCATGTTCTCCCACTTGGAAATCATGGAGGGGTCTGAAATTGTCATCGTAGGTGCATGTCCACTGTGAGAGACATAATCAAAAAAAAAAAAATTCCAGAAATCACAATTTATGATTTTTTAACTATTTATTTGTATGATACAGCTGCAAATAAGTATTTGAACACCTGTCTATCAGCTAGAATTCTGACCCTCAAAGACCTGTTATTCTGCCTTTAAAATGTCCACCTCCACTCCATTTATTATCCTAAATTAGATGCACCTGTTTGAGGTCATTAGCTGCATAAAGACACCTGTCCACCCCATACAATCAGTAAGAATCCAACTACTAACATGGCCAAGACCAAAGAGCTGTCCAAAGACACTAGAGACAAAATTGTACACCTCCACAAGGCTGGAAAGGGCTACGGGGAAATTGCCAAGCAGCTTGGTGAAAAAAGGTCCACTGTTGGAGCAATCATTAGAAAATGGAAGAAGCTAAACATGACTGTCAATCTCCCTCGGACTGGGGCTCCATGCAAAATCTCACCTCGTGGGGTCTCAATGATCCTAAGAAAGGTGAGAAATCAGCCCAGGACTACACGGGAGGAGCTGGTCAATGACCTGAAAAGAGCTGGGACCACCGTTTCCAAGGTTACTGTTGGTAATGCACTAAGACGTCATGGTTTGAAATCATGCATGGCACGCAAGGTTCCCCTGCTTAAACCAGCACATGTCAAGGCCCGTCTTAAGTTTGCCAATGACCATTTGGATGATCCAGAGGAGTCATGGGAGAAAGTCATGTGGTCAGATGAGACCAAAATAGAACTTTTTGGTCATAATTCCACTAACCGTGTTTGGAGGAAGAAGAATGATGAGTACCATCCCAAGAACACCATCCCTACTGTGAAGCATGGGGGTGGTAGCATCATGCTTTGGGGGTGTTTTTCTGCACATGGGACAGGGCTACTGCACTGTATTAAGGAGAGGATGACCGGGGCCATGTATTGCGAGATTTTGGGCAACAACCTCCTTCCCTCAGTTAGAGCTTTGAAGATGGGTCGAGGCTGGGTCTTCCAACATGACAATGACCCGAAGCACACAGCCAGGATAACCAAGGAGTGGCTCTGTAAGAAGCATATCAAGGTTCTGGCGTGGCCTAGCCAGTCTCCAGACCTAAACCCAATAGAGAATCTTTGGAGGGAGCTCAAACTCCGTGTTTCTCAGCGACAGCCCAGAAACCTGACTGATCTAGAGAAGATCTGTGTGGAGGAGTGGGCCAAAATCCCTCCTCCAGTGTGTGCAAACCTGGTGAAAAACTACAAGAAACGTTTGACCTCTGTAATTGCAAACAAAGGCTACTGTACCAAATATTAACATTGATTTTCTCAGGTGTTCAAATACTTATTTGCAGCTGTATCATACAAATAAATAGTTAAAAAAAATCATACATTGTGATTTCTGGATTTTTTTTTTTTTTTTTTGATTATGTCTGTCACAGTGGACATGCACCTACGATAACAATTTCAGACCCCTCCATGATTTCCAAGTGGGAGAACTTGCAAAATAGCAGGGTGTTCAAATACTTATTTTCATCACTGTACATACATAGAAACACACACACACATGTTGAGTTTTATATATATATAGATATATAGATTACATTTTGTATTTCTTAGACTGGCTCAAAGTCTGACTTGTTTTACATGGTCCTTTATGAGTCAGTATTTTGTGAATCTATCTTGAAATCCAATTTTCTACTTTGCCAGTGCGGTTTGTAGATGTTTAGCATATTCTAGTATTATCTGTTATACTATTTACCTCAAGAAAATAATGTTGGGTTTGGATATTGGCTACTAAAGATGAGTTTCTGCATCCTCCGTAACACAAACTCCAAACTCAGGCTTTTTGGTGCTCTGAGTTGCACGCTGGGTCATTCCATGCCCTATAGCTCATTGGAGTGTGAAAAAGTGGGCATTTGGATTATAGATGAATTTGGAGGATGAGTCGTCATCCAAGATTCTTCTTGCATATAGCAAGGAAGCCTGTACGCTAATTCCGCGTACAGACGGTTGTTTTTTGTAA